>NC_132908.1:50240709-50540709 GCF_047675955.1 Chlorocebus sabaeus | reverse complement strand
TCCTGAGTAGCTAGGATTACAGGCACGTGCCACCATGCCCAGCTAATTTTTATATTTTTAGTAGAGACGGGGTTCACCATGTTGGTCAGGCTGGTCTCGAACTCCTGACCTGGTGATCTGCCTGCTTCAGCCTCCCAAAGTGCTGGGATTACAGACGTGAGCCACTGTGCCAGCCTTGATATTAAAATGTTTTTGTATTGCCTGGGATCACAGGTTTTTATTATTATTATTATTATTATTTTACTTTTAAACTGCCAAGAATTATGTGACATTAAAAACATCCAAATTTATTCCTGTGTAATTTAACATTTTTATTTATATGTAGTATTTATAGCTTGAGAACACAACGCCGTATAAAGGAAACATATTTTTGTTTAAAATGCAGTCAGTATGCAAATGCATTTGTTCAAAGAATTCTTGGCAAATGTGTTCATTTTTTTAAGAAAAGGAAACAAAAATGTACATCATAAATTGAAGACTTATGATAAACATAAATGGTTGAGAGCAGGATGAAATTGGTAGAGATACTTTAGATGACACGGCTTAGAGTTAGTCCACAGGGAGTCAACAAAGGAGGATACCTGAGTGCCACAGTGAGCTCTAGCAAAGAGTACACTTAAGAACGTGAGATTATCAAATACTGTGGATTTGTTCACTAGCTATTATGCTTTTTTTTAAGAAAGCTAAACATGTTTAATGCAGAGAGTGAAAAATTAGTCTCTTTATGAAAAATTTGCTGTCTTCTAAACTCTACTCTACCCTCCTGTTTGTGGGTCCTAGCAACTGAGGACCTAGACAAGTATAACCATTATTCCATTTCTTAGCACTAGCTCCAAGTCCATTCCTACTGATTAGTAGCAGGAACTCAGTGAATAAAGAGCACATATGAATTTATTTATTTTTGCGGGACAGGGTCTTGCTCTGTTGCCCAGGCTGGAGAGCAGTGGCACAATCGTGGCTCACTGCAGCTTCAACTCCCCAGGCTCAACTGATCCTCCCACCTCAGCCTCCCAAGTAGATGGGACTACAAGCATGCCCAGCTAATTTTTATGTATTTATTTATTTATTTTACAGATGGGATCTCCCTGTGTTGCCCAGGCTGATCTCAACTCTTGGACTTAAGGGATCCTCCTGCCTCAGCCTCCCAAAGTGCTGAGATTATAGGCATGAGCCACCATGCCCAACCCGTATGAATTACTGTTGATACCACCATGCGTGGCTTAAGAATCCATTCCTCCTATTGTAATAGACCTGTTGGAAGTATGGTTGACTAAATATGGATTCAGAATTTCCTTTTTAATTTTTTTATTATGGATTTAGAGGGTATAAGTGCACATGGGTATATTAGATAGCTGTGAAATCTGGACTTTTACTGTAACCATCACTCAAATAATGTGCATTATACCCAACAGGTAATATTTCATCCCTCATCCCCCTACCATGTTCTGGAAGTTACCTTGTTTTAATAAAAATACTATATGCTAAGTTGGGAAAATAAAATTCAAGGATATCGACTAAAAAACTAAAAGACAATTTTTTTTTCACATGCTTTTCAGGACCCTTAATAAGTAAGTAAAAAATCATAGATTTAGAAACACATTTTCTCAGGTATTTTAAATAGAATATTCCTTTGAAGTCCCAGAGGCCACAATTTCCTTATATTAATACTGTGAACTTATGTCTTGGGTTTTTGATAAGCAAGTGATTCATATGGTAGACACATGATAGTATTCATTTATTCCTCATTCCCCTGCTGTCTTTGTCGAGGGGCTTGCTCAGTTTCCTTTCTGACCAGAATAATACTAGATCAAGACTGGTATGTAACAGGAATTAAAGTAATTTGAAATGTGTTCTTAAACCTGATTTTTGCTTACCTTTCCAATTGTGTTGACTATTTTTAAGATCAAAATGAAAAACTTGTTCAAGAGAATAGAGAACTACAGTTACAGTATCTGGAACAAAAGCAACAACTTGATGAACTTAAAAAACGCATGAAATTGTACAACCAGGTGAATTATTTCCTTATTAAAAAATAAAACTCAGAATTTTTATCTCAATATTTTATGCATAGAGAAAGCACTATACTACAAAGCAAAAGAATACAGATACATTAATTACTCAGTTTATTAACTGAAGCTATCAGGTAGTTTATGTTCCATAGGGACATTTTGAAGCGCTGGAACGTCTTGTAGACTTAGTTTGCTAGTTCATGGCATCAGTCAGTTTATGTTTCATGAGGATAATTTGAATACTTGGAATGTCTCTTGTATTTTCCATTCATAACTCATTGTGAGCTTTTACTTAATCTATTGCAGGAGAATGATATTAATGCTGATGAATTGAGTGAAGCTCTCCTACTTATAAAGGTAAGGTTCTGAAATTCACTGTGATTTTCATGTCTGCTTACAACTGTTTCAGCGTAATGATGACCCTTATCTGTAACCCTTACATTTGGAGAATGAATTATTCTTGCATCTTCTGAAACTTAGTATGTCCTTTAAAAATATATATGTAACATATCAACACTACTAAGATTCAGGAAAGTGGTCAGGTGACCTTTAGATATAGCATATACATATTTCATAATGACATCAAAGTTACATTAAACCAGACCTCAAAAACTCTCATTCAAAGCATTTTCTTTAATTATAACAAACATTTTACTTTTACCTGCTTCACTATTTAACTAATCAACAATTTTCTGCCCTAAGAGACTTTGATGCACACCCTTTAAGTAAAATATTGAATTATAAATATCTCAAGAAGATAGTTTTTAGTTCTAGAATATTCTGTTATTTACAAGAAGATACAAAAAATACACTTCTTTCCTTTTAGATCACAGTGTAGATTTTAATCAAATGAAGAAATAAAAATAAATGTGCATGTTTCTTTTATATGTTATAAAGTAACAAACTATTTTTTGATTTCTCTATAACTGTTCCAATTGTCTATCCAAATATTCGAATTTGATTAACAGGTAAATTTCATTTTTTCCATCAGGAATGAAGCAGTCCTGATATGTATATCAGGACTTCCTCTATCTGTTTTCAATTAATGAATTGAAAATTGATGAGTCAATGAATTGTTTATTGATACATCTATATTAATTCATAAAATCACATCTTAGAAATTTTTGTTTCAGTCATAAAGCATGTTTTTATTTTAGGCTCAAAAAGAACAAAAAAATGGAGACCTTTCCTTTTTAGTGAAAGTGGATAGTGAAATTAATAAAGATCTAGAACGCTCTATGAGAGAGCTGCAAGCAACTCATGCAGAAACGGTGCAAGAGCTGGAAAAGACAAGAAACATGCTAATTATGCAACACAAAATTAATAAAGATTATCAGGTAATGTAATATACTAAATGGGGAGGGTACATTTTCTATAATATTCTGCTGATTATTTACTTTTCTAAATACCTTATCACCTGTTATATTATCTATTATCATCTATTGTAATCTATTAACATATCACATGTCTGCAATGTAGCCTCATAACTAGGTACTTAGAATAAATAGTTTTAAAACAAATAATGTGGGGTGTTTTCTGTTTTTTTGGGTTTTTTTGAGACAGAGTTTTGCTGTTGTTGCCCAGGCTGGAATGCAGTGGCGTGATCTTGGCTCACTGCAACCTCCGCCTCCCGGTTCAAGCAATTCTCCTACCTCAGCCTCCCTAGTAGCTGAGATTACAGGCGCCACCACCACGGCCAGCTAATTTTTATATTTTTATAGAGACGGGGTTTCACCATGTTAGCCAGACTGGTCTCTAACTCAGACCTCAAGTGATCCACCCACCTCGGCCTCCCAAAGTGCTGGGATTGCAGGCCTGAGCCACTGTACCCCACCACAAATAATGTTTTTAAAGTCGCTGATTTTAGGGAATGAGTAGTGGCAATGAAATCACCTTCGTTAGCGTTAGCACATTCTGCAAGTGAGTTATAGTTATCCTGAAGTCATACCATAACCGTATTGTCTTAGCTTTTAACAAAATGAAAACACATCTCCATAAAAAGGAATCTGGAGTTTTTTCTTTCTTCTGATTTGTGAATATTGCCAAGCATAATTTTCTAAAGTGTAAGCTATTTGAGGTCAGGAAACCATGGTTCATAGCTCCTACTATTTCCAGGATCTAGAAAATGCTTGAATCATAGTTGCTTTGAATAATGAAAATAGAACTAATCACAAGTGTTAAAACTTATTATCTCTTATTTTGTAGATAGAGGTTGAGGCAGTGACTCGTAAGATGGAAAATTTGCAGCAAGACTATGAACTCAAAGTGGAACAATATGGTCATCTTCTTGATATCAGGGCTGCACGTATCCAGAAACTAGAAGGTACAACATACATGATTTTTTGGTCCACAGTAACTAGAGGAATGGATTTTATAACAGCTGATAAAGTCATCCAAATCTGCACTTACCGTGTATTTTTGCTGTGTTTACCCCTAATTCATAGCTAGCTCACTCCAGCTTTGACCTCCTGGGTCCAAGCAGTACTCCTAATTTTTAAATTTTTGGAGAGCCTATGTTGCCCAGGCTCATCTCAAACTCCTGGGCTCAAATGGCCTTCCCTCCTCGGACTCTCAAAGTTTTGGGATTACAGGCGTGAGCTACCACACCCGGCCTTGATTCTTTTCTACTCAAGAATTTTTAGTAATTGCCTACTGCTTTTAAATTCAGTGTTGCAAGCAAGATTTCAAAGTACTTCATAAATTACTATAGATTCAAATTTACCAGCACTTTCTAATTTCTCTTCGAAGCAACCTGTGCACCTCAACCAAACAGGTCCTCTGCCTGCTCTTTGCAGGTATGTCGTGCTCAGGCCCACTGCCATGCCTTTGTTTTTGCTGTTTGCTCTGCCTAAACCTCCTTTCTACCATGATTCCAAGATACACACTTCCCTGCTTTGAAACCTAACACAATACTCACCTGTGCTAGGAAGCTGGTTCTGGTTATTCCTAGCTATCCCTCTACTTGAAATGCCCTTACAGTGATTTTTAGACTTTAGCAAGTAGAAAAATCACTTGAGGAACTCATTTAAAATGTAGTTTCCTGGGCCCTACCCCTAGAGGTCCTGGGGCCCATTCTTTTTTATATTGTTTTTAGAAATAACTGCAAGCTATTCAGATGCAGGTACAAGACTACATGTTGAAAAAAACTAGCTCAGCACTTACCAACCCAGTTTTCCTCTCATGCACTCAAAAGCTGTATGTTTGGGGAGCATATAAGTGTTCTTCAGTTGTTGGAGTTTTGCATATTCTCCGTAACCACAATGTAAGTTCTACACTGATAAGTATTTTGTCTCTCTTTCACGTCCATGTCCACTACATACCATACTTATTTCAGTGGTCTATGCCAGCAGTAATTTTACACTCTTAAAACTTATTGAGGTTTGAGAAGGCCTTTATTCATGAGTTATACTTAATTGATATTTATCATAACAAAAGTGAAAAAAATTTAAATATTTTTAATTTGTTAAAATAATAATAAACTTATTGCATGTTAACATAAATTACAGTACTTATTTTTTTAAGTTATATTTTCCAAAACAAAAAAATACTTCAAGAAGAGGGACACTGTTTAAGATTTTTAAAATTTTTAACATTTCGCAAATCTTTTTAGAGACTGGCTTAATAGAAAACAGCTGGATTTTTATATCTGCTTCTGCATTTAATCTGTTGTGATATCACACATCATGTAACCTCCAAGAAACTCCATTATACACTTGTGAGAGGATAAAAATGAAAAGGGCAGATTACATTTTAGCATTATAATAAAAATAGTTGTGACCTCACAGATCCCCAAAATGGTTTCAGAGACCGTCAGGGGTTTCCAATGCACACTTTGAGAAACTCTGATCTGGGTAGAAGAGCTCAATAAATATCTTTATCTGAAGAAGCAGCATTTTCCAAAAGTCGAGGAGTAATGTGTACCTTTTATTCCAAGTAGTACTCAATAAAAATTTGCTTAATGGAATTTTCTTGGTTAAAAGGGAGGTCACAATGTTTGGGATTTTTATTCCTTTCAAGTCTTACTAAATTTTAACCATCATATTTTATCCCCTCAATTCATTGATTCACTCTAAACATGATCAAGCCCCTAATGCATCCTAAGCAAAGAGCTGGGCAGGGAGAATACAAATAGGAAAAATCGAGGCACCACCCTCATGGAACTCCTAAGATGTTGACAAGTAAATAAATGGTTATGTTTTACTATGAAGAGTGTAAAGCTAAGAAAATCTAAAGGTATCAAGGAAACATTGAGGAGAGAATGCCTATTTCTGCCTCAAGATTCAGGGAAGACTTCACACAGTAGGTATGGAGTCTTTAAAGATGACAGAATTCACTACTAAGTAAAAGTAATATATGGCATTACAGGCAGTAAGCAAAGCAGGGAAAGATGCCCTAAATATGAAGTGTTGCAGTACATTTGAGAAACTGCACTGTAGATCCATCCAATTGGAATTCAGGAAAGTCAAAAAAGGAGGAGAACCTGGAGATAAAGCCAGAAGGAACAAAATTGTGAAGGCCCTGTTTATACCCTGATTGATGAGGTAGAACCTTATTAACCTGGAGAACCACAGAGGGATTTTAAAGTAGGGAGTGATACACTCAGAATTGCATTTTGGAGATTCTGCTACAGGTATTGAGGAGAAAGAGAAAGATCTGAAGGAAGGAAGCATTTTGAGTTCCATAATAATCTGGATAGTAAACTGGAAATATAAAATTAGGTACAGTGGAAATAGAACAAGAACAAATTTGTTGAAGAGTTAGGAAACAGTATTGAATAGTAGTGACCCTGTAGATGTGAGGCAAATAAAATAAAAAGAGTTGCTGTTTTATGATAGTCTCAAAAAAAGAAAAAGGGGAATTGAGGCTAACTCTGTGAGATCTAGCTTGGGCAACTGGATGAATGAATGAATGAATCATCACTTGAGCTTTAAAGTACAGAAACAGCTAGAAGACAATATGAGCTGGGCACGGTGGCTCAAGCCTGTAATCCCAGCACTTTGGGAGGCCGAGGTGGATGGATCACTTGAGGCTAGGAGTTCAAGACCAGCATGGCCAACATGGCGAAACCCCATTTCTATTAAAAATATTTTAAAAATTAGCCAAGTGTGATGGCAGGTGCCTATAATCCCAGCTACTCGTGAGGCTAAGGCAGGAGAATCGTTTGAACCTTGGAGGCAGAGGTTGCAGTGAGCCAAGATTCCACCACTGCACTCCAGCCTGGGTGACAGAGTGAGACTCCATCTCAAAACAAACAAAAAAACAAGACAGTATGATACATTCTGTTTTGAATATGTTGTGTGGGATACCTAGATACATAGAGGGTTAAACAAAACATTAGAAATATAGGAATGGAGTTGAGAAGATAAATATGAATTTAAAATAGTAATATGGAAGCCTTTAGCATATTAATAATGACAAAAGTCATAAAAGTTGATGAGATCACCCATGAGAATATGTAGACTAAGAAAATAATTAAAAACAGAAGCCCAGAAAACCAGCAGAGAAAGAGAAATCCCAAAAGAATGAGAAGAAGGATAGGAGGAGAAGCAGAGATGATGATGACATGGAAACCCAGGTAAGAAAGACAGAGTACACTAATGGGAGATCCTCATCAGGGTCAAATGTAGCAAAGAAATCAAGTGATACAAGGACCAGTGTTCATTGCGTCTAGCAATTAATTGATTATTGGTGACTTTTTCTGGAGCAGTTTCACAGAAAAGTAAGGCAGATATTCACGTTGGTGATATTTGGTTGGCCTAAGTATATAACATTGAAACCATCGTCATGATCAGGGTAATAAACTTATCCATCACCCCACAAAGAAGAAGAGTATAAATCTTAATAAGTTAAAGGAAAGGAGGCAGCAGAAAGAGAGACTGACTTTATAGGAAAGAAGACAATGGGTGGAGCAGAGACAGGAAAGCAGGTGAAAGCCAGGTAGTTACCTCAGCTGTTCAATCAGAGGGCTTTTTTTCTTTTGATCTTTTTCTCCCCTTCTTCGTGGCTTAGACTGTATTACAACTGAGGTTGCAATTTTGTTGTTGCCTAATAGGTGATGTCAAAACAGAAATGATAAATTTGTGTACGATAAAGTATTATTTACAGAAAAACAGTGTAGTCATAGAATTTAAAATAGAGACTATTCACCAGAAGTACTCATTCCTACCACTTCAAAAGCCAGTTTTCATTTTCTTATGTCAATATTTTGAAATCTCTAAACTGTGTGTCTTCTCTTGCAGCCCAATTAAAGGATATTGCCTATGGCACCAAGCAGTACAAATTTAAACCAGAAATCATGCCAGATGACTCTGTTGATGAATTTGATGAAACCATCCACTTAGAACGAGGCGAAAATCTATTTGAAATCCATATCAACAAAGTAACCTTTTCTTCTGAAGTTTTACAGGCATCTGGAGATAAAGAGCCTGCCACTTTCTGTACCTATGCTTTCTATGATTTTGAACTACAGACAACTCCCGTAGTGCGAGGCCTTCATCCTGAATATAACTTCACTTCTCAATATCTTGTTCATGTTAATGACTTATTTTTGCAATATATTCAGAAGAATACTATCACCCTTGAGGTCCACCAAGCTTATAGCACAGAATATGAAACAATTGCAGCATGTCAATTAAAATTCCACGAAATGCTTGAAAAAAGCGGCCGAATATTTTGTACAGCAAGTTTGGTTGGTAAGTACAATGTAAAAGCTTTGGGTGTTTGAATTACTAATCTGGTTTATATATTGACACGGTACTCTACATTACTATCTTTTCTTACATATTAAAGGTGCCTTTAGAGCACGGACAGCGTTCTTTACCCACAGTTAATTGGACTATCTTAAATGTCACTGATGCCGAGTACAGTGGCTCACTCCTGTAATCCCAACACTTTGGGAGGCCAAGGCAGGTGAATCACTTGAGGCCAGGAGTTCAAGACCAGCCTGACAGACACAGCGAAACCCCATCTCTAGTAAAAATACAAAAATTAGCCAGGCGTGGTGGTACATGCCTGTAATCTCAGCTACTTGGGAGGCTGAGGCAGGAGAATCGCTTGAACCCGGGAAGCAGAGGTTGCAGTGAGCTGAGATGGCACCACTGCATTCCAGCCTGAATAACAAGAGCGAAACTGCATCTCAAAAAAAAATGTCATTGATGATGTCAGTACAATGGCTATTAATTTTTTAAAACTTGTAACTTTATTTGGCTAAATTATGTAATTTATAAATAATTTATGTATTGAACTATAGTTTAATAGTTTATAATAATTTAAATTATAGTTTGTTATAACTAATATAAATAATAATATAAGCTATTTATAAAATTACTACTTTTTTTAAGACCTTATGTTATCACTATTAGTAGGCACTGGGAATAAGGTGGTCAGTGGTAAATAAGACAGACAAAACTACCCCTTGTAGCTTACCTTCTAGAGAGGATTACAGGCAATACAGAAAAGTTAATCAGAGCAAGAGGCTAAAGGGAGAAATGGCAGGTTGCAAATTCAGGTAAGGGCTTCTCTGAGAGGGTAGCGTTGGTAAAGAATGAAGATCCACGCCAGGATCCAGGGGAAGAATGTTTCAGGCAGAGGCCATAGCAAGTGCAAAAACCTGAGGAGGTGCAAGCCTGACAGTGGGAGGAACAGCAGGAAGCCCAGTGGCTGCGGCAAAGGGGAGATTCAAGTGATAGGTGGGGCCAGATCATGTTGCAGAGCCTTGTAGGTCAGAGTGAGGAGTTTGGATTTTCTGAACTTTTAGAAAAATCACCCTGAGTGCTGTGGAAAGAATAGTCTGAAGCAGGCAAGAGGGAAATTAGGACCGTTCTCAGGCTATTGCATTGATCAAGGAAAGACGATGGTGGCTTGGGTTAAGATGGTAATGAAAGTGGCGATAAAAGTAGTCATATTCAGTACATATTTTATTAACTTCTCCTTCAAGACTTGCTTATCAGTTGAACGTGTGATAATGAGGGAAATGGATGAAGTAAGAATTTCTGGCGTGAGAAGCTAGAAGAATGGTGATACCATTTACTGAGATAGGGAAAACTGGGAAAGGAGCACATCTGATAAAGAAAATCAAGAATTCTGTTTGGACAAAGTTAAGATTGACCTGCCTATTAGATATCCAAGTGGTAATGTCAGGCTGTTGGTTGGACACACCAATCTGAAGGTAAGGGATAGAGATATAAAAGTGGGAGTTGTTAGCATATAGAATATATTTTAAGCCATGAGCATAGATAAAATCACATAGAGAGTGAATGTAGATAAAGGAAAGAAGGTGGCCAAGGACCAAGCCTTTGGAAACTCCAAAAGTAAGGCCTCAGGAAGAGGAGGAAGAGCCAGCAAAGGAAACTGAGGAGTGGCCAGTGATGTAGAAGGAAAACCAAGAGTCTGTGGTACCCCAGGGACCAAGTGAAGAAAGTATTTGAAGAAGGAAGGAGGGTGACTTAGGGTCTTGGTACGGATTTTATTTTATTAATTGAGTGATCAATTGCATAGGTAATATATTCACATGACTCAAAAATCAAAAAGACGTCAATGTCTACCTCCTTCGCCTTCTCCTTAGCCACCCTGGGTCCCCTCACCGAAGGCTGCAGATTCTTTCAAAGATTTTTATTTGTTTGTTTGGGGTGTTTTTCCATAAAGACAGGGTCTCACTCTGTTGTCCAGGCTGGTCTTGAACTCCTGGACTCAAGCAGTGCGCCCACTTCAGTCTCCCAAAGTGCTGGGATTATAGGCATGAGCCACTACACCCAGCTTCAAAGATCTTTTATGCATATACAAGCAAATATATATTACATTAATATTATTCTTTTAGGACTTATTTTTAAAAGATTACTTCTGTCGTACTATGTCTTGTGCTGCTGTAGCAGAATACCTAAGTCCAATATCAAGGTGTTCACATCTGGTAAGGGTCTTCTTCTTGCATAATAACATGGCAGAAGGTTTAGAGGGTGGGAGCAAGCAAGAAGGGGCCAATCTCAGGCTGTTATAATGGCACCAATCCTACCCATGAGGGTGGATCCCTCGTGGCCTCATCACCTCTTAAAGGTCCTACTCATAATACTCTTAACAATGATAGTTAAATTTCAGCATGAGTCTCGGAGGGTACAAACATTCAAACTATAGCAGGCAGATAGTAAGTCACATTTGTATGCTGATGAGAATGATCCATTAGCAGGGAAAAAAAATTGATAAAGTAGGAGAGAGTAGGGGTAATGTTTGTAATAATCTGGTGTGTTCAGAAAAGTTTATGTATAGAATATTCTCTATTTGACAAATATTAAGTAGCCTTTATATACTAGTTCCTCTGGTAGGAATATATTGGTGGAAATTATGGCACTTGCTCTCAAGAAACTTACAGCGTATTAGAGAAATAGACTGGTGAACAGATGGGCCAAAGCAGTCAATGCCCTAACAAGGACATACAACATCCATGAAGGAAGCACAGGACTCTATTCTCCTGGGAGCCATACAGAAAGTCTTCCCCGCAGAAGACAGATGAAGAACTGGCTGAGTTGAGAGGAGTATTGAGGGTGTGAGGGCAAACGTCGTGCAAGGGTATACTGCATGCGACATGTGTTTGGCAAAGCTATGACATTTTCCCTTATGCATGTGATATAGTATACAAATGGGAAGGTGGCAAAGATGTCTTGAAACTTGAATTAGAATGTGGAATGTCATATTTATAATTTTGAGGTTTCATATTGTAAATGTCAGACAACATTGAGTGCAACTTATTTTTTAAAAGTATTATACTATAGCATCAAAAAGAATCTGTGGAGTATTTGATTCAGTGTTTAGGTTTTTAAAATATATTTCAGAAGGAATGAAATAGTACAAATTGGAATATCTCAAACATAGTTTGATGTAGTTCTTTAATAATATTTAGTATACAATGAAACTCATACTTCAGAAGTAACTATTTTCTTCATCTGCTGTTTGCCAATCTCACATCATTTGTGCAAGTCATATTATTTTACTCAGCATAAAATGTATAGTTTTAATGCATAATGTCATTGATGTATTTTTACTGGTAAATATTTTAATGTATGAAACTATTTTAACCTTGGGTTATGTATTGATTTGTAGGAACAAAAGGAGACATCCCAGATTTTGGCACAGTGGAATACTGGTTCCGATTAAGAGTTCCCATGGATCAAGCAATTCGACTTTATCGAGAAAGGGCAAAGGCTTTGGGATATATAACATCAAATTTTAAGGGGCCAGAGCATATGCAGTCGGTAAGCTCATTTGGCTTTAAGGCCCTTTTATAACATAGAAATTTTATAATATTTATTTATGTGCCGTGCTTTAAACTGAAATCGTTTTCTTTCACAGCCATCAAGTGGCTTTTTTTAACTTTTATTTTGAAGTAATCATATACTCACAGGAAGTGGTAAAAATAGTACAAAGGGATCCCCTGTAACCTTTACCCAATTTCTCCTAATTGTAACATCTTGCATAACTATAGTATAATTTCAAAATCGGGAAATTGACATTGGTACAATACTATTAATTAGGCTACATACCTTACTCAAATTTCATCTGTTTTTACATGCACTCGTGTGTGTGTGTGTGTGTGTGTGTGTGTGTGTGTGTGTATGTGCACGTATGTGTGTAGTTATTCTTTGCAGTTTTATCACATGTATAGATTCATATAACTACCACCAAAACCAAAATACAGAACTGTTCCATCAACACAAAGAAACTCCCCTGTGCTACTCAGGACACTTTTGAAAAATTAATCATCACAATACTGTTGTCATGCATCAAAAGACTTTTGTTAAAAATTCTACTGTTAAGGAAATAAACAGCTGTTATTGGACTATCAGTTACTGTGCTTTCAAATTATTTCCTCATGTTAGGTTTCTGAAGTGCAAAGTAGAATACAAAATTAATATTCTCTTTCTGGGAACTGGGAATTTAAATGCAACTCCTTAGGGCAGCGTTTCCCAAACAATGTTTTGTGGAGTCTTAATGACCATATTTTCATATTAGTTCTATGATCCAATAAATGCAGAAGGTCTTGAATTGAGCAAGGTTAAATATGATTCTTGACTTTAGGGGTTCCCATATACAACATGAATCTTTTTTTTTTTTTTTTTTTTTTTTGAGACGGAGTCTTGCTCTGTTGCCTAGGCTGTAGTGCAGTGGCGCAATCACTGCTCACTGCAAGCTCCGCTTCCTGGGTTCACGCCGTTCTGCCTCAGCCTCCCAAGTAGCTGAGACTACAGGCACCAGCCACCACGCCTGGCTAATTTTTTGTATTTTTAGTAGAGACAGGGTTTCACCATGTTAGCCAGAATGGTCTCGATCTCCTAACCTTGTGATCCACCCACCTCGGCCTCCCAAAGTGCTGGGATTACAGGCGTGAGCCACTGCGGCCAGCCTATATAACATGAATTCTAATAGGCAATGTAAAGTATGCACTCACATTGAGTAACAGAGGGATAGGATATAGTAGAAACATTTGGTATGTCTGTTCAAGTCATAATTATCTTACCTCTTTTTTTATTTGGAACTCCCTCACCTCCAATCCATGGAGCTGGGTTCCCAGTGGCCGGATTTGTGTTAGCAGATCCCATTTTCTTTCACTCCCCACCCTATTATAACTAATGATTTGAGAATACCCACTTGACACCAGTTGAGCCAGTCAGATTCTTCCCTCTGAGATCAAGAGAAAGCAAGACATATCTGGAACACGTAAAATTGGGGGCTGTAGGCAGCCATCATCTACCATATTAAACAGTGAAGGTTAGACAATAGGTCTGAAGAAAGAGAGTAATGAACAAACATACAGAAAAAAATGGAGACCAGATGGAGAGGACATTCTGCTGGTTTCTAGGCCACTGCCTTCCGAAGGCCCAACCACATTTCTAGTCTATATTCCATGAAATATGCCTGTAACCTTAAAGTCCCTTTTTTGTTGTTTTTGCTAGATAGAATTAATTTCTATGACTTTCAGTTAAAGAAGCATGACTAATATCACACTGATTTCCAAACTTAAGAAAGAGTGCACCTGCTTCCAGAGACCATCTTTCTGGCCAGTATTCCTTACAACACACTTTGGGAAATGCTGTTATGGGGATGGGAGTTAGAAATAAGGAGACCCACATTGTTTGGTTTTGTAGTGTAAAGCTTTTTAGATTCCCAGATTCTGTTGTTTCCTGGTGGAATTTCAGCTCTGGTAGGTAGATTGAGGGGAGAAGTGGAGGTACTTTTTCAGTCATTCCTCTCAGCCTTCTATTGCTGAGGGCAAACTAGCCCTGGGAAAGCAATATTGTGATTCACTACTTAGGTTTCTCCTCTCCACACACCAGATTTCTCCACTAAGGAGATTATGACGACAGCTTTATTTTTTCCTCCTCCAATAAACTTCTCATGGATTCAGGGTCCCAGATGCTCAATCCAGATTCAGAAATGCAGAGGGATGCCTTTGTGGAAGGTAGAGACTCCAGCACTAAACCAAACAAAGCACAGAAACACTAGCATTTTCTTTGTTCCAGATCACATCAGCCATGGAATATTTAACAGTCAGCACAATTCTTTTCTAAAATACCTGTGTGCCGTCCATCTCAGTAATGGTTCCAGAGGAACCATAGAGTAGTTTCTGGCTCTACCTAATAACTCCTTTTGTTCCTCTCTCTCCTGAAGTATCCTCCTGGTCCTAGCTCTTTTTCCCTTCAAGATTTATCTCTGACTCTGTTCTCATTTTCTCATAACAGTTCGACTTTGTTATACTGGCTAATTTGGCCTCAGGTATCTGCTTCCTCAAATCCCAATAGTTCAGGATGAGGGCCAACCCAAATATAACAGAATCATTACTCTGGGTGGGCAGGTGAATGTCTTTTAGTTAGGACGTTCATCTTTGGACCCATTGCTAACTATAGTCTTTATCAAATAGAATTGAAGAACATCAGATTATCATTTTTCTGGGTTTTATTTGATTTTAGCACCAATCTCTACGTGTATGCTCAGTCTCTAAGGTTTATTGCTAATAACACAGGATCATCTATTCACACATGTTCTAGGGAATACTGATTTTCCGTTAGAATCAAAGTTTATTTTACGGAGAAATTATGAGGTGAAAATACGCAGCTTTTGTCGTTGACAAAATTATCTTATTTGGGGCTTGGCAGCTGCTGTTTATCTTTTAACTGTATTGTTTCCGTAATATAAATATGTATGTTTTTCCAGTTAAGTCAGCAAGCACCCAAAACTGCTCAACTCAGTTCTACAGATTCCACAGATGGCAACTTAAATGAACTTCACATTACAATAAGATGTTGCAACCACCTGCAGTCCCGAGCAAGCCACCTGCAGCCACACCCATATGTTGTGTACAAGTTTTTTGATTTTGCAGACCATGATACAGCCATCATTCCCAGTAGCAATGATCCACAGTTTGATGATCATATGTGTTTCCCAGTGCCAATGAATATGGATTTGGATCGATACCTTAAGTCAGAGTCTCTGAGTTTTTATGTTTTTGATGATAGTGATACCCAGGAGAATATTTACATAGGAAAAGTCAATGTGCCTCTGATTTCGTTGGCACATGACAGATGTATCTCAGGTAAGCCTATGTTCTTGAATCTATAAAACTGTAAAAACAAAACAAAATTATATCTTACTGTTATGGATATGATTTATAGCTAATCATCCTAACCTCTTCCAAGTCTTTAAACTTTAGGCCTATATTAGTATATTTTAAAAATTATTTTCTTACTAGTTGCTCTAGGGATTACAATGTGCATCTTATCCCAGTCTACTTAAAATTAATACTAACTTAATGGAATTAAATACTTAAGGTATTTAAATTAAATATTTAATTCAATTAAAATATAGAAAATCTAATATTTCATTCTCTCTCATCTCCTTTTTGCAATTATTATCGTATGTATGTATATAGTATGCCTCTCTATGTATTATATACCCAACAATACAATGTTGTAATCATTGCTTTATAAAATCTTGTGTTCTTTAAAAAAGTTAAGAGAAGTAAGAGATGGGAGGAAATACATAATTATAGAAGACTTTAATATTTACTTACATATTTGCATTTTTGGTATTCTTTATTTCTTCCTGTAGATTTGAGTTACTGTCTGATATCAGTTTCTTATTCCAATATAGCTCTATTTCCTTCCCCTCCTTTGTGCTATCACCATATATATTTTGTCTTCCTATGTTATGAGCCCAACAATATAATTTTACAATTATCGTCATATGCAGTTATCTTTTAAAACAGTTAAGACCAGATAAAATGTATATTTATACTGTGTTTTGTAATTACCTATGTAATTACCTTTATTGGTCTCTATTCCTTTGTGTGGACTTGGGTTACCATAGGTGTCTCTTTCCTTCAGCCTGAAGAACTTCTGTGATATGTCTTGTAAGTTAGGTCTACTGGCAGTGAATTCTCTCAATCTGGGAGGATTCTGTTATCTGGGAGTGTTTTTATTTTGCTTTTGTTTTTTGTAGGATAGCCTTGCTGTATATAATATTTTTGGTCAACAGTTTAGTTTAGCTTAGTTTTTAACTTTCTGCACTTTGAGTACATCAGACCACTTCTGGCATCCATTGTTTCAGATAAGAAATCAGTTGTTAATTTTATTGTGGTTCTCTCATACTTGATGTTGTTTTCCAGGTTTTTCTATTTGTTTTGGCTTTCAACAGTTCTTCTGATGTGTCTAAATGTGGATCCTTTTGCATTTATCCTACTTAGAATTTGTTGAGCTTCCTGTATGTGTAGTGTAATGTTATGCACCACATTTGGGGAGTTTACCACCATTATTTTTTCAGTTATTTTTCCTCCTCTTTTTTTCTTTTTTCTTCTCCTTCTTGAACTTCCAGTACATGTACCATATGTTGGTATGTTTGATGGTTTCCCCACAGGTCTCTGAGGCTCTATTCATTTTTGTTCATTTTTCCTCCCATTCTTCAGATTGGATAATCTGTTCTGATCAACATTCACGTCCATTAATTCTTTCTTCTACCAGTTCAGATTTCCTACTGAACCCTCTATTGAATTTTTTCATTGCAGTAATTATACTTTTCAGCTCCAGAATTAGGGATCTCGCTCTGTTGCCCGGGCTGGACTTCAACTCCTAGGCTCAAGCGATCCTCCTGCCTCAGCCTCCTGAGCAGCTAAAACTACAGGCACATGCTACTGCACTCAAGCATTATAATCTCTTACTATATTCCCTATTTGATAAAACATTATCATTATACTTTCTTTTTAATTCTCTAAATACACTTTCTTTTAGTTCTTTGAACATATGGATAATAGCTGCTTTGAGATCTTTGCCAAGTCTAACATGTGGTCATCCTCAAAAAATGTCTATTGATGGTTTTTGTGTTGTGTGTGCAGTACATTTTCCTGTTTCTTTGCATGTCTCATAAGTATTTTGTTGAAAACTGTACATTTTTGGAGAATATATTATAACGTCATTTCCTAGGTGATTATTGTTGCTATTTTTGTTTGTTTGGTGACTTGCCTTGACTAATTCTGTAGAATCTATTTCCTCTGCTGTGTAAGCCACTGATGTTTCTGCTAAGTTTTGTTTCTTTTTTTCTTTTTGTTTCAATTTTAACCATAAGTCAGCATAGCTTAGTGGTCAGCCAGTGATTGTTCAAAGGTGTGCTTAAACACCTTGAGCCAGTAGGTTTCCACCCTTTACCTATGGGTCAGTGTGTGGCATGGAGGATGCATTCAAATCAAAGTTTGGTCTACAAGCCTGCCTCAGCTTTTACTTTCCGAATTGACTAGACCTCTCATTCAACCAGGGAGAGATAGCTTACCAGGGTTTCCCCTGAGCATTTACACAGCTTTATGCGTGCCCGTAGCCTTCCACATCATGAGCTATAAATAGGATCTTGTCAAGTCCCACTTCTTTTTTTTTTTTTAGATGGAGTCTTGCTCTGTCGCCCAGACTGGAGTGCAGTGGTGCCACCTGGGCTCACAGCAACCTCCTCTTCCCACATCTCTTCGCATGTTCAAGCAATTCTCCTGCCTCAGCTTCCCAAGTAACTGGGATTACAGGCACCCGCCACCACACCTGGCTAATTTTTATATTTTTAGTAGAGACAGGGTTTCACCACCATGTTGGCCAGGCTGGTCTCAAACTCCTGACCTCAAGTGATCCACCTGCCTCAGCTCCCAAAGTGCTGGGATTATAGGCATGAGCCACTGCACCCAGCCAATGCCCATTTTTGATATCTTATTCCTTGGATCACCCTTTTAAATTGTTGGCTGGCCTTCTGCTGTTTTGACTTGCCCCAACCACTATTGAGACCTCAGGCTGTCTGTGATGTTGACCTTCTCTGATTGTTTGCCATTGAGGTTGCTGCTGTTTTTAACAATAGCTCTGGGCATGAAATTATCTATATTTTGTCCACATATAGTCAGCGCCCTACAACAGAGGCTGCCAGTCCTCTTAGCCTATCCTAGCCTGGGAGAACTTCTGCAAAATGGGACTAGGGGAGAAAGGAGAGGTTGAGAACAGTCCCACAGATTCCTACTCTTCTTACTAAGGTGCAGTAGATTTTCTTGAGTAAATGCTTCTTGATTTATCCAATATCTTTGATCAATTTCCAGAATCCTTAAATGGTTGTTTCTGACCATTTTGTCCAGTTTTTTTAATCATTTTTTAAGAGAGGATTTGCTGAGCTTTTTACTTAGCTATTCTGGAAGTCTTGCTATGCCTATAAAAGTTTATCACCTCATGTCCTACTTACATCCTTTTATCCTACCCAAAGTCTAGAGTTTGGGAGTTTTGTTTTTTTTTTTTCTTCCAGCCAGCCATTAAAAAGAGTATCAACATTTGAGAGCAAAGTAAAGGATACTCTTAAGCAAAAGCTAATGCTTGAAATTTAGGTTTATGCCGGTGCCTGTAGTCCCAGCTACTCCAGAGGCTGAGTAGGCAGATGACTTGAGGCCAGGAGTTCAAGGTGGCCAGTGTGCTATGATCGCATCTGTGAATAATCACTGCACTCCAACCTGGGCAATGTAGTGAGACCCTGTCTATTTTTTAAAAATTAAAAAGATAGATAGATTTTTTTTTAAGTCAGAGATTTTTTTCATACCCAGAAATCAAGTGCAACTATTAAAATTTGAGACTCAATATAGCAGATTCACATTTCTTTGGTTACTGCTATTTGCTGTAGATGGTCCGTTTATTTTATGGACTTTTTCTGTGCTACTGTTAATTTGGAGTGATTTAACAAATCCCAACAAAATACATTTAAAATTATAATAGAATTATATGGTAACGTAAAAATTTCTTTAGATGTGTAAATTATTTGAAATTTTAAAGTATTAATATATTTTTCTTTAGAGACAAGCCTTGCAAAAACTTTCAAGTCAAAATGGAAGATACTTGAGCCTTCTCGAAGGAAGGCTAAGAATTCTGAATAATCTCTGAATTTAATTTCAGTGAATTAAATTATTTATAAATTAATTTTCTCAGTATTATCTTTGAGGCCTTAACTTCTGAAGGAAGTCTACTTGAGGGATGAACCTGTCATAGATCATTTTGTGTTTATCCTACTCTCTAAGCCTTCTGAATTCTGAGTAAAAGCCAAAATTAGGGGGTACAACCACCTGGCTAGCTCAGTCGGTATAGCATGAGTCTCTTAAAGTAGAGAGTTCTTTGTTCTTTAATTCTTACAGTAATAGAACTTCACCCTAGCATTAATTAAAATTGTTGTAATTTGACAGGAATATTTGAGTTAACAGACCATCAAAAGCATCCTGCTGGCACCATCCATGTTATATTGAAATGGAAATTTGCTTACCTTCCACCAAGTGGATCAATAACAACGGAAGACTTAGGAAATTTCATTCGCAGAGAAGAGCCAGAAGTTGTTCAAAGACTTCCTCCAGCGTCCTCTGTTAGTACACTAGTTGTAGTGAGTAACAGTGACTTTTAATTATTTTAGCAGGTATAAAATTTTGAATATAAAACTTAAGAACTAAGCCTGTGACCCCCACCAAAAAAAAATTAATAGTAATAGCTAAAGTCTTATCTGAAATCTAATGGTCATCATACTCAGTCTGACATATTGGTTGGTTTGTCTTAGGCACCAAGACCTAAACCAAGACAACGTTTAACACCTGTAGATAAGAAGGTATCTTTCGTGGATATTATGCCACGTCAGAGTGATGTAAGTAGTCAACACTGAAAATAGTGATTTTTTCATAACAAGTATTTGAAATAAATTATATAGGCATACTATTCCCTACCTAATTTAAATGGAAACAGGTGAATAAAGTATGTCTTTTCCCATTAAAATGATCGCTTTGTGTTTTGGCACTATATGTAAGTGTTAACTGTTCAAATTTCTTATCTAAACCCTTTTTTGGGCCCTTACCTCTCTTTAGCTTCTGCCCCAATCCTCTGCTCCTATTTATTTAAAAAAAAAGTCTTCAAAAGTTTTCTAAATTCTGTCTCCTTCACTTCACATTGTTTCTTGGACTCACTTCAGTCAAGCTTTCATCCTCATAAAACTACTCTTAACTAAGGTCTCAGTGACTTTCTCTCTGCCATATGCCATAGTCAGTGCCTGTCTTAGTCTCCCAGGAGCATTTGACACAGTGGAATACGGGCCTCTCTTCTCTTGGCCTCTGGGACACCATACCTTCCTAGCTTTCCTCCAAGTTTACTATTATACTTCTCACGCTCCTTAACCATATGTTTAAATGTCGACGTGCCTCTGTAGTCAATCCTTAGACCTCTTCTCAATCCATATCTACATTAAGAGATCTCATACAGCCCCATGGCTTTAAAAAGCATCTATATGCTGTCACTTTCATATCTATAATCTTTAGTCTAGACCTCACTGCTGAATTTCATATTCATTTTCTTACTACCTATTTAATGTGCAATGAATGTTTAATAGGAATTTAAACTTAACATGTCAGAAACCAAACTCCTGATTATACCAACCCTCTCCCAAAATGTTTGCCTCTTTCACTGTTTCCCATTCTCTGTAAATGACATAATCACTCACTTGATTGCACAGGCATGAAATTTTGGAGGCGTCCTCTTGACTCCTCTTTTTGTCTCACCCCCACACCCAGGTCATCCACAAAAGGTGTCAGCTGTACTTTAAAAATGTATACTGTATTCAGATTGTTACCATTCTCTTTGGTGGACTTTTTAGAAAATATATCTTCTTTGTAATTCGCATATAACTTACATAGTAAAGGACATAAATCATAAGACATAGAGCTCAATGGATTTTTAAATATGTATACACCTGTGTAACTACCACCCACCTCAAAATATTCTGTCTCTCCAGAGCTTAAAATAATACCTGGCACATTCAGAGCATTTAATATGTATATGATAAATAATGAATTCAATAATTATAATTCAGTAGATGTTCTATCACTAGTATTTATGGAGTGCTTATTATGTGCTTTATATACATTGGACTCATTTAATCCTCACAACAACCCTATGTGGTTCATACTAGAATTATTCCCATTTAAGATGGGGAAAGTGATGTTTAGAGAGGTTGAGTAACTTGCTCATGGCCAAAGTATTAGAACTGGGCTTTGAACACAGCCTGATTCCTGAGTAAATGACCACTAACATTAAAAAGACACAAACATAGAGGAGTTTGTTGCAATGTTAGTCATAATACCTAAAAACTGTGAAGTAGTTAAATGTCTAACAGCAGTGAAATGGTTCATTAAGCCATGGTACACCCATCAATATAATATTCTATTGTCATTTAAAATTATGTTTTCCAAGTTTCATATCAGGAGAAAATATTTATGTTCTGATATTAAATTTTAAAAAATGTAACAGGATATATTGTATTTATAATGCAGTTATTACTGTGTAACCAAGATTTTTATTTCCATCAAAAATTAGTTTTAAAGAAATAGAAATCTAAGAAGTTTAATAGATACCACCGTTGAGTACTAGATTTATATTGATTTATTTTATATTTATCTTTTACATTTCCTATATTGGCCATGTTTACTTTTAAAAATAGTAAAAGTCATAAGCTACATTTTAAAACTAAATGTTAGTTTATTAACCCAGGAATAATAGCTAACTATAAATTCATATTTGATGAAATAAAAAGGTGGCATTGATCACAAGGAATACATACCTGTGCTAACATATGACATTTTTAAAATCACATGAGTAATTTATAATCATCACAGAAATATTAGAAAATACAAAGAAGGAAAAAAAAAACAGTGAAAATAAAAGTTAATGTTCTAATGTTCCCAAATCGAAAACTCAGAGATACTGTTTGGATGAATTTCCTTTCATGCTTTTTCCCATGGAAATATACACATACATACGTTTACTTGCTCGTTTGTATTTTAATCAAACATAATACAACTATATATATTGTTCTGTAAGTAGCTTTTTTACTCAATACCATGTTATGTATTCTCTGTAATGTTAATAAACACAGATCTACATCATATTTTTTCATAGTAAGACAGAACTCAGGTATTTGGATATAGCATATTTTATTTAACTAATGCCCTATTGGACGTTTGCATTGCTCTTAGTTTTTTTTGCTATTGTAAACAGTGCTTCAATGAACTGAACTTGCAGTTCTTAAATTACATATATATTATATATATTTATATTTTAAAGACTATAAATACCATTTTATTGAAATTAAGTAAATTCAGTGTCATATGAGTATTATATTTGCTGCCAATTTTTATTAGTTCAATATGTATGTAATAGAATGATTTGGGATTTAGTAATAAATAAAAAATAACATATATGCATGTTTTCACGTTAATATAAGGAGACTTCTCCTCCTCCTGAAGATATGAAGGAAATTTCACCAGAGGTAGAGCATATACCAGAAATAGAAATTAATATGCCAACTGTTCCACATGTTCCCGAGGTATGTGTTTGTGTTAAAATTATTTTGGAAGGTTTAATTTGGTTCTTAAAGACTTTGTCTTATAAGTTTTGACATGACTCAGGAAGTCATAGCATTTCTCCTATTTTTATATATGACTTCCTTGGAATAGAAAGTCAAAAATATGACAAGGGTAACAGCTATAATTATACTGCTATTGGCAGGTAATATATGGATATGTGAATTAAAGTCTTAATGTAAAATTCATTTTGAGATTAATGCATTTTTTATTCTTAGTACATATTCAGATTTCCATTTATCTATATATTGTCATTTGTCTGTACAAATTGAAGTGGTTGTTTTCTGAGTCTCATACATATCACATATCTGTATATTTAAGTCTCAAATTTACATGCTTTATTATTCAATTGTTCCAGCAATAATGCTATAAAATGTGATCCAAGCAATAATAAATATACCAGTGTGCTTTTATTTCTTCAGGTTTCACAAGAAAGCAGTGTAAATGAGGTAAAAGAAAATACTGAGAAAATGCAGCAAGGAAAAGATGATGTGTCTTTACTATCTGAAGGTCAGCTTGCAGAACAAAGCTTGACATCTTCTGAAGATGAAACAGAAATAACAGAGAACTTGGAACCAGAAGGTGACTTTCTTATTTAAACTAACATTGTTTAGTTAACTCTGTGCTTTGTTTTGTCTTTTAGAGTGTGCATCATGGAACTCTTCATTTAATAGTAGCATCTACTTCCCAATACCTGTTTCTTGACAGAAATGATAGAATATAGTTCCATCTGCTTAGTTGTAGTTAGGTGGAATTGTTGTATCTCTTCTTATTTCAACTTGGAGCTCCACAATAGAATACAAGTGTTGTTGCTGACCGTGTTCCCAATTTATGTTTTAAACAGTTTTATTTTCTCTTTGAGTTCAGTATTATTGTCTGCGTTAGTGTAGAGGTCTTGACTTTTTAAAAATTGAAACCCAGCCAAAAATGACCACTTACTGTATTTTTAAAAATCTGGTAAAAGCAAACTAATCTGTAAGAATAGGAATGGGGAGGGGCAGAAAGGAAGAGGGGACCTGAGGAGACTTTTTGAGGTGATGGACATGTTCACTATCTTAACTGTGGTGTTGGTTTCACAGAGTTACACTTAGGGCAAAACATCTAATTTTAGCCAAGCATGGTGTTGCACGCCTGTAGTCTCAGCTACTTGGGAGGCTGAGAAGGGAAGATTACTTGAGCCCAGGACTTTGAGGCTACAGTGTGCTGTGATGGTGCCTGTGAATAGCCTCTATACCCCAGCCTGGGTAACATAGCAAGACCCTGTCTCTAAAAATAATTAAAGTATGTGTGTGTGTGTGTGTGTGTGTGTGTCAAATTTTGCAGTTTAATTGTCTGTAGCTTATTGTCTGTCAGTTTTATTTCAATAAAGCAATAAAAATTTTAAAACTCTAATAAGAATAGCATTGACTTACATAACGTTACTGGTCAGACTATTAAAAAACATCTATTACCCTATGCTTCTCTTTTTAAAAATTTTTTCTTAAATTTCACAATAAGCTGTATTTGTATTGGCATTTCCTTTGCTTCTACCAAAATTAACCTTGAAATTTTTAGTCTTTTTTTTTTCCTAAAATGTAATGTGTCTGTAAACAAATTTGCTACTAAAAAAGATCTAGATATAATTACCGTGTTTCTTAAGGTTATCTTATGGTGTGTGCTTGTTTCTCTTTATTTTACAAGGTATAAGTAGAATTGGTTTAACTTGTGTAAATGTTACCCTTTTATTTTTTAACAGTTGAAGAGGACATGTCAGCTTCTGACAGTGATGACTGTATTATTCCAGGTCCTATCTCCAAGAATATCAAACAGGTCAGTAACTTGATGTCAACTAGAAATGTTCTGAAATAAGGCTGCCTTTCATTCACAGTACATGCGCAGTCTTCATATATAAAAATCTTAAGGAAAACTGTTTCTGGAAAAACTTTAATGTTTATCATAATCTTAACCAAGTAGTCATCTAGTACAAGAAATTTTTATTTATGGTTTCATTATGTAATGGACTATAACATACAAGCATTATTTTCACAAAGAGTGCCTTAAATCTGTACCTACAATAGTTATTTGCTTAAAACTAGCTGACTTCTTGACTCCTTTTCAAGACTAGCATACCAAGATGTGTTGAAACAGATTTGAACTTTAAAGAACTCAAAATGTGAGATGCCCTTTGAAACTCTAGTAGTTTGCCTATGTGAATTCATAGACTACTCTTACCTAGACATATCCACTGATAATATGTTACAGTTATTTCATTTCTTCCAAAACAAATGAAGGCTTCTTAGAAAGCAATTAATCTTGCACTGGTATACTTTGCTTTTCTTGTAGCACATGGCTGAAAAGTAGTATGCAAATTGAAATTTTGAGAAGAGAATTATATTTTTTAAAATATTTATGGGAGGTATACTATTTACCAGAGCATTTTTTTATTGCAAGAGGGAAAAAGTTTTTATAAAGTAAATGTGAGTAAAAAGCTCTAGCTTTTTCTGTGCATCTACATTAATTTTTCTTGTGATTAATTATACTTCTTTTGTAGAACTTTTACTTTATTGATAAGAATTGGAATATTTCTTTTAACTCTTCCTTCACACATTCTTAGCTTAGTCTCTCTTTAAGACAAAACCACAGAACAGACACAGTGCTTCACACCTGTAATGCCAACACTGGGAAGCCAAGGCGGGAGGATCACATGAGCCCAGGAGTTCAAGTCTGCAGTGAGCTGTGACTGCACCACTGCACTGCAGTCTGGGTGACAGAGTGAGATTCTGTCTCTAAAAAAATAAAGAAATAAAACAAAACAGTAGAACAGAACATTTCAGTTGTTGTCACAGATTCCTCCAGGAAATCGAGATATCCATTGTTTCTATGCATGATAAATACAAATAGAACATTTTATCTGTCCAAAGTTTTATTATCATTATTATTACATATTTATTAATTACAATAACAGCATCTAATGTATGAAAACTCCTACTTAGACCTGCAATAGAACCATGTGTATGTTGGCAACATTGCTAGCATCTCATTGCTCTTAACTAAGGTATAATAAACTTTAACAAAGAAATTTAGCAAAAGAAATAACTATTTTTCTAAAATATTCACATAATTCTGGCATACATATATTTTTTCTTTGTAATAAACTGGATTTTTTTTTCTCGTTACTTAAGGGAAAATAATTTGTGTTACTTTGCTACAGCCTGATACGGTCTTCACTACCATTCCAAAATTTGATTTCCTATAATGGTTTCAGATGCTATCTCAAATGTGAACATCATTTAAAGCAAGCAATTCTTCATGCTTCAGCTCCCATGGGCTTTAAAAAATTCTATTTTCAGCAACAGTCACTGACCAGCATCCTATGTGTTCTTAGTTTGTTTTGTGTTATTATAAAGGTATACCTGAGGCTGGGTAATTTACAAAGAAAAGTAGTTTATTTGGCTCACAGTTCTGCAGGCTGTTCAAGAAGCATGGCACTGGCATCTGCATTTGGTGAGGGCCTCAAGCTGTTTCCACTCAGGGCATAGGATAAGGGCAGTCAGGGCATGTGTAGATCACATGGCAAGAGAGGAAGCAGGAAAGAGAGAGGTAAGAGTTGCCAGGTTCTTTTTAATAATCAGCTGTCAAGGGAACTAACAGAGTGAGGGCATTAATCTATTCAGGTGGAATTTGCTCCCATGGCCCGAACACCTCCCACTAGACTCCACCTCCCCACACTGCCACAATGCGGATTAAATTTTAACATGACTTTGGTGGAGACAGACAAACCATATTCATACCATAGCATATTGTTAACAGGTGAAATTTAATTTTGGTAAATTATATACCAAATATAGTAAAATGGCATCATCTGAAAGCCTGGGAACAAAACTCAAGAAATCATAGTGGCTAATGATATCACTTGAATGATGGCGTCCCCTGCAAAATTCATGTTGAAACTTAATCCCCAATGCAACATTATTAAGAAATATGGCCTTTAGGAGTTGATTAAGTCATGAGGACAGAGCTTTCATGAATGGGATTAGCACCCTTATGAAAGGGCTTGATATTGAAGAGAAGTTCTCTTGCTCTTCTGCCATGTGAGAACACAGCATTCCTCCTCTGTAGAGGATGCCGCAACAAGGCACAGTCTTGGAAACAGAGAGCAGCCCTCAGGAAACACCAAACCTGCTGACACTTTGATCTTGGACTTCCCAGTCTCCAGAACTCTGAGAAATAAATTTCTGTTATTCATAAATTACTCAGTCTGTGATACTTTGTTGTAGCAGCACAAATGGACTAAGACAGTGAAATATAGGATTTTCTATTGATTTTACCAGTTTTTGTGTGTACTACTTTAGCAAGTCATTTAGTATGAGTAATAGAACCTTTCTCTTTTAAGATTGAGGAAGTGGTACAAAAAACTTCTGTATATTCTTTACCTGGATTCGCAGATTTTAAGTTTTTACTCTATTCGTTTTATCATTTCTAGTTTGTCTCCTGTATATGCCTATAGTGCACATACTTAGGTATTTACTTATAAACATACATTCTTTCATACATAATTGTTAGGAACCATTTGAGTGTTGCAGAAATCATGCCCCTTTAATTCTAAACACTTCAGAACAGTTATATAATATTGTTATCTAATCTATAGTTTTCATTAGAATTTTGTCAGTTGTCCTAGTAATATCATTTATAGCATCTTATTCATATGGTCCAAGATCCAATCCAGATCACACATTGCATTTCGTTTTCATGCCTCTGTAGCCTCCATTAATCTGTAATGGTTCTTCAGGCTTTCTTGTAGTCTTTTATAACAGTGACACTCCTTAATACAGGCCGTTTACATTGTAACATATTCTTCATTGGATATGTCTGGTGTTTCCTCAAGATCAGATTCCAGTTATGCATTTTGGTAGGAATACAGAAGCGATACTATGTCCTCTTCATTGCGTCACATCAGGAGGCAGAAAATGTCATTTTGCCTAATTATTGATGGTGTTAACTTTGGTTGTAGTATTGTTTCATAAATCCTTTTGTAAGCTTAAAAGTACTTGTGGTTCATTAGTTTTTTCTTTTGTCTTCTCTTTAAGAACTGCTTCTGGTAAAAATCTCAGAACAGTGAAACATAGCTTTCATAGGAAAGAATGTATTACTGAATGCCTGTTATGTGCTAAGTACATCCTATGTTAATATTTCCTCACAACAATTCTTCCTTTATTAGCATCCATTGTGTGTCAGGCAGGCATACAAGAAGCAGTTCCTTCCCTCAAAGAATTCATAGTCTGTAGGGGAAACACAATTAAAATGTATAGTGGTCTGCACCAGGAGAATGGAATGCATGGGGTGCTATGGGAGCATTCAGAAGGGGTCCCTAAGACAACCTGAGGGGCCTTCCCTTCATCAAGGATGACTTCCTACAGTCAGTAAAGCTGGAGCCAGTGTTGAAGATGATTAGGAGTTCATGAAAAGGGTGAGAAAATCATAGGCCAAAGGAATGAAAAGCATGAGAATCTTAGAGAACATAGTGCATGGCTTGTTCTGGAATTCAGAATGGTTTCCGGGTGGGCCAAGCCATTATGGTATGCTTAGGGAGCCCAGGAGAATAGGCTGAAAACGTAGGCATAATCCAGAGCATTGAGGCCTCTGAGATTTTTAAGGAATGAGGATAGAAGATCACTCATTCATTAAACAGATATATATGTAGTGAACATTTATTGTGTTCCTAGCCTTGTTCTAGGGACTGGGAATAGATCCACGAATACAAAAAATTAAGCTCCTGATCTTAAGGAGTTTGCATGCTTAGATCACATTTTGAAAGATCATGCTGTCAATAGTGTAAAAAATAGATTAGAGGCACAAACTAGTTAAAAAGGAATTAGATAACCCTACTCTATAGTTATTCCCACTTTTTAAAAAATTGCCTCTATTTTATAATGTCACAAAATTAGCTCTAGAAGTAGTGTCCTAGATAAGTATCATTTATGCCAGTTACAGTGTGAATTTGAATTATCTGATATACTGTGTAAGCAATTTAAGATCATTCAGTTTCTGTTCTTCATGTTACAGAATCTGACAGTTCATAGTTATTTCTTAGAAACGTTGATCCTTAGAAGGAATCTAACAGATTTCCCAGTACTTCTACATATTACGTGGTTATTTCTGTTTTCTTCATGTCTGTGATGTATAATTAATCATAGATTACTTCATTTTGTTTCATTTCATTTACAACATTTATGAGCTTCACTTTGTCGGTATGAAATGCTTGTCCCCTCCTTTCCTTTCCAAAGTGGCGTAATTAGTGTTAGCATCTTTTTTAACAGGCTACACAAAGTTTAGTGGCTGGATTAAATCAAGTCATTAACATAATGTGCCACCCAATTTGCCCCTATCTCTCTTCGTTTCCCGGACATCAAAGTGCCACATAGCGCAAGTGTAATTGGGCCTTTCTGGCCTGTCAGATTCCGTCAGCCTGACAACTGCTGCTTTTACTAAAAAGCTTCTAGGCATGATAATTAATGGCGAGGGTGGGGGGACAGAAGTCTGAGAAATGTAAAACTTTGGACATTTCTCTATGAATATTTTATTAATTTGAATAATCAGAAGTTAACAGTATAAATTTGATGTATAATACATCGATTAAAAGCCTTGTTTCAGGTCCTCAAAATAGACATCAAAACTGAACATTGCATCTGCCATGGCATTAAAAAAATTAACAATCTGTCTTTTGCATTATTTCTAATTTTATTCAATACTGCAGCTTTCATTTTTCACAACAAAATGTATCGCCATGAACTCACAGCTGTCTTAAAATGTGCCCACAGGTGAGAATGGGAAATTACAGACTGAAAGAGCAATGGACTCTTCTGTGCAGTGCATATTTACATCATTCTCTTTCTCTGTTCCTACTCCCAGCAGTTTTGTAAAAACTGCCATATTCAGTTGGACTAAATTGCAATTCTACCTGGAAACTAGGTTCTCTGAACAATGAGCTGGCATTCCCAGGTGATTACAATAATGATGTTCAGCAAAATATGTTTAAAACTTTGAAAGGCACAATGCAAAAAGCAATTCACTAGCGTTAGAATTCACATATGAAAAATTATTAAATCACTTAGGAATCAAATATGATATCAGTGGATAAAATAAGCCACTCTCAAATGTTTTACATGTGGAAGCTTAAGCTAGATAGAAAGTAGATTTTAAAATATATTTTACTTGGCTGGGCACAGTGGCTCACGCCTGTAATCCCAGCACTTTGGGAGGGTGAGTTGGGCAGATTACTTGAGGTCAGGAGTTCCAGATCAGCCCGACCCACATGGTGAATCCCTGTCTCTACTAAAAATACAAAAATTAGCAGGGTGTGTTGGCAGGCTCCTGTAATTCCAGCTACTCGAGAGGTGAGGCAGGAGAATCCTTGAGCCTGGGAGGTGAAGGTTGCATTGAGCCGAGATCGCACCACGGCACTCCTGCCTGGGCAACAGAGCAAGACTCTGTCTCAAAAATAAATAAATAAAAATAAAATATATTTTATGTAAAACCAGAAATGTTGACATACTCTCCTGGTAGAAATTGCTTTTAAAACTATTTTTTGTGCTTTGCAATTTAACTAACTATTACTAATATACCATCAACATTTTTCCATGACAGCATACTCTATTTCTTTCAACATACCCATAATATTTCATTATATGGCTATACTATATTTATTTAAATAAGCCCCTTTTGATGGACCCTTAAGTTTCTATCATTTTTTGCTAATATAAATATTTTTGCTTAAAATGAACATTATTATATATAACAATGTTTGAAAATTCATGTTTTCTCCTATTTGACACGATCCATTAGCCAAACTAATGGATAAATTATGCCCCAGTGATGATTTCATTTAAAAAGAAATAAATGGGGCCAGATGTGGTGGCTGACACCTGTAATCCTAACACTTTAGGAAGTCCAAGGCAAGAGGATTGTTTCAGGACAGGAGTTCAGGACCAGCCTGGGCAATGTAGCAAGATCCCCATCTCTGCAGAAACAACTTCTTTACATTAGCCGAGCCTGGTGACACATGCCTGTAGTCCTAGCTATTCTGAAGGCTGAGGTTAGAGGATCATTTGAGCCCAGGAGTTCAGGGCTGCAGTGAGCTGTGATCATACCACTGCACTACAACCTGTGTGACAGGGGAGAACCTGTCTCTCCAACACACACACACACAAAAGAAAAACAAAAAGGTCTATACATATATTTTTATTTGTGCATACAGACATGACCTTTAGCTTTATGTAAGCAAAGAAAATGTCTGGGAAGATGTACATCAGACAGCGTTAGCAGTGAATATCTCTAAAGCAGGAGTCAGCAAACAATGACCCATGTGCCAAATCCAGCCCTCTACTGTTATGGAAACCCAGCCACTCATTCATTTACATATTATCTATTGCTGCTTTCACTCTACAAGGGCAAAGTTGAATACCATATAGCTTGCAATGCCAAAAACATTTGTATTCATCCTTTTACAGAAAAAAAAAAAATTGCCACCTCCTGAGTTAGGTGGTAGAATGAAACAAGGAACTTCTGTATTTGACATTTGGTAATTTATATTGTTGGATTATTTTTAATGGTGAGCTTGGATTGACTCAAAAAAGGAAGTCGTTAGTTAGCTAATTCTGTACTAAAATGTTGAATAATAGCAAAATAACAGTTTAACGTGAATATTGTGGAAGCTTTTTTATAAAGATGTTAGAAGTCTCCATCGGTGGAAGATGAATCTTTTTTGGTTTAGAGCAATATTTCTCAAAGTATGATCCCCAGAGTTCAACATCAGCATCTGCATCACCTGAGAATTTGTAAGAGATGCAAATCCTTCGCCCCACCGGAGACCTAATGAATTAGAAGTTCTATGGAGTCCACCAATCTGTGTTTTATCAAATGATTCTGGGGTATGCTAAAGTGCAAGAACCATAGCTTTAGAAAAAAGCAGTACTTTTTACCCTTGGCTGCACATTAGAATCATCTGGGGAGCATTGTTAAATGCCAGGGCACAGGCTCCACCCAGATAAATTAAGTCAGAATTTTGTTTATAGCTCCCCTGGTGATTCTAATGTGCAGCCAAAATCGAGAGCCACCATACTACAACATCTGTTCTCAATGATGGTGAAAGGAGAGTAGCAGATCAAAATCACCTGAAATTGAGGGTGATTTTTTTTAAATTCTCCTTTCACATTGCTGCCATAGTAAACCACAGTTAATGATGGAAATGTGTCATGTCCCTCAGGTTTGTATCTATTTATACACACACACACACACACCATTTTTATGGTGATAAAATAATACAATTTATAATTATTTGGCATAATTATATTGAGATTAATTTGATATTAGGGTAGGAAAAAATAATCCAAGTCACTGCATGGACATAGTAATTTATAGGGCATATAAGGGCACCGTGACAATGTTCTAAAAGTAAGCACTGTTAAAGCTAGCACTGTTTTGATCCCCATCACTGAAGTTTGCAACATTTACCTTATTTGTTTAATATAGTACATTTTAACAGAACATGTTAGAAAAGATAGATTACTGCCACTGATGACAACTGGGTAGTTTTCTTTTGTTTGTTAAAAACCTTATTGCCTTAACAGTTTGAGATTCTGGAGACATCACCTTTCTATGTATTTATTTCCCCCAAAAAGTTATTGTTTAAAACAATCAAAATGCTTTAACCAGAACTCGTATGAAGAGTGGATTTGATGCACAATGTAAGAGGAAGCTTTGGAGCCTAGTGTGAGGGACTCAAGGGGACTTTTTTGAGTCTTTGAGATGATGTCTCTGCCCATGCCCAGCCTGAAGAAGGGAACTTGTAAGAATCACCATTAATTAACATGCATTCCTACCCTACTTACATATGGCTCTGTCAATACCAGTGGTTAAGTCTGATTATTTTAACCAACTGTTTTGAGCTTGTCTTAGAGCTCACCCCAATTAAAATTTGTACTCTTCAAGAGCATTGACATAGATCTCGGCCTTCTAGTTCCATTTTGTCTCTGTTGTTTTGTTACAAAGTAACAAGTTCTACATACTGTGGCTCCTACAGGTAGGCTGTATTTGCATCTATGTACACACACACACACACAGTATTTTTATAAGTATAAAATATATAAAATACTCCAATTTATAGTTATCTGGAGATTAATTTGATAATCCTTTATGGTTGAAATTCTCTTACCTATTACCCAGCAATTCTGCTCCTAAGGGAATCATGCGTGTATACAAGAAAACATAAAAGGATATTCAGTGCAACGTTGTTTGTAATAGCAAAAAAATTATACACAATGTAATTGTTCATCAGCAGGTAAATAAATGTACTGTAGATTATATATGCAATATAAATAGGATTCTATACAACAGTTAATATGAGTAAGTTGGATTTGAAAAATAAATATGAATAAATCTCAAAAATATAGTACTGAGCATAAAAAAACAGAAATTGCAGAATGGTTAGTAAGAGTGTGATACCACTAATATAAAACCGAAAAACAGAAAACAATATTGTATGTTGTTTATAGATATACACATATGTAGTAGGAAATATAAAGGCATGTTTGGGAATGATTCAACCAACTTCAAGATAGTGGTAACCGTGGGGGAATGAGGTAGGGAGGGGAAGCGATTTGGCAGCTGGTAGCTTTACCTGTATCTGAAATACTTTATTTCTTCAACAACAATAAAAAGACTTAAATCAGTTATAGAAAAATGGTAACATCTGTTTGAGATGGCTGACTACTTGAATATGCCACATTATTTTCTCTACTTTCTCATGTTTGAAATGTTTTATAATAAAAAGTTAAAGAAATGCCTATTCATTGCAGAAACTTGGAATGCAATTAAGCTCACCTGTAATCTCACCATAACTAGATTTAAATATAACTGACTGAAACAAGTTGCAAGACCTTTATCATAGGCCATTCTCAATTATGCAGTACTGTTTTTAAGGGTTGTCAGGTTGAATTAGTTTTCAGAAGCCCAACAATTCAACTCCAGGGTGGCTGCTGTGAGGGCTGAAACCAGAGGAAGAATTCCACACAATCCTGTGAAGTAGGACGTGAAAATTTTAAGCATGCCAATAATGAGCCTAAGTAAACACTTTAGATCACATAGAAAAATATGATCCAAAATATGAATTATCATCAGTCAGGAAGCAATAGTGGAATTGAGCCAAAATTACAAGAGCTATAATTTATTTTTTTAGAGTAATATAAGCTGTCATCACATTTCTAGATCATTTAATCACATAATATATAGTGTCCATCTATACAGACAACTAAAAATAAGTTGCATGCAGTTCTTATTTGAATGACTTCTGTTCACCACAATAAAATTTTTTTTTTTTTTTTTTTTCCCCGAGAGACATGGTCTCGCTCTGTCACCCAGGGTGGAGTGCAGTAGCGCAGTCTCGGCTCACGGAAACCTCTGCCTCCCACGTTCAAGAGATTCTTGTGCCTCAGCCTCCGAGTAGCTGGGATTACAGGCACACACCACCACGCCTGACTAATTTTTTTATTTTTAGTAGAGATGGGGTTTCACCATATTGGCCAGGCTGGTCTTGAACTCATGGGCTCAAGTGATCCACTTGCCTCGGCCTCCCAAAGTGTTGGGATTACAAGCGTGAGCCACCACAGCCAGCCCACAATCAAAATTTACAAATGTTCTTTTTACATGCTGATACTGACATCTTGCTGACTGACGACGCTAATAGGGTAATTGGTGAACAAGAAAAAAAGAACTGAGAAGAAGCATCTTACCTGGTAACAAAAGTTCATACATGTAGAGGGGAAACAAAACAGGAAAAGTCTAAAGCCTATGCTGTCTGGCCAATTTCCTGTATCAAAGGATGCTGATATCCTGCAGAGGAATGACCCGTTATGTTGCTCTAGTAATTCTGAACAACCATTATTATTCATCTCTTTAAAAGCCTTTGCTTCAATCACTGTCATTTGAATCAGTATATTATTTAGGACCTCTTCCAATTCACCTGAGTGAAACTTTTCCCCATTTTCTTATGATGAAAAATTTCAAACATGCAGAAAAGTAGAAATAATAGTACCCTACCACTTAGATTCAACAATATTCAGCTGTCTTGTGATAGCCTTATTTCATTAAAATCTAGAAGAGCAAGAGTTCTATATATTTGTTAGCAGTTAATAATAACCACTCCCCAAAACATAGAGGCACATAATATCCTTTTTTTTTTAGGTGGAGTCTCACTCTGTCGCCCAGGCTGGAGTGCAGTGGCACGATCTCAGCTCACTGCAACCTCCACCTCCCAGGTTCAAGTGATTCTCCTGCCTCAGCCTCCCAAGTACCAGGCGCGTGCCCCCATGCCCAGCTGATTTTTTGTATTTTTAATAGAGACGGGGTTTCACCGTGTTAGCCAGGATGGTCTTAATGTCCTGACTTCGTGATCTGCCTGCCTTGGCCTCCCAAAGTGCTGGGACTATAGGCATGAGCCACCGCGCCCAGCCGTAATAAATATTTTTTAAATGAGAAGGCAATAATACCTGCAGCTTCACATAGTTCTGGCAATAAATAAAATATATTCTAGGCTGGGCACTGTGACTCACACTTGTGATCCTTGCACTTTGAGAGGTCCAGGTGGGAGGATTGCTTCAGGCCAGGAGTTTGAGACCAGTCCAGACAACATAGTGAAACCCCATCTCTACAAAAAAAAAAATTAAAAATGATCTGGGTATGTTGACTTGCTCCTCTAGTCCCAGCTACTCAGGGGGCTGAGATGGGAGGATCACTCGAGCTTGGGAGATTGAGAGTGCAGTGAGTCGTCATCTTGCCACTGAACTTCTGCCTGGACAACAAAGCAAGACCCTGAAGAAAAATAAAAGATATTCTGAATATATAAAAGATATATAGTCTCCACTATTTCATTAAATATTTATTGAGAGCCTATGTTGGGGAGGATGTGAAGTAGCAAAAAATGAGTAAGATATTGGTCCTGCCCTCCTGAAACCCAGAGTCTATAGAGAGAGGCAAATATGTGAACGGTTCCATGTAGTACAATGTGGTGGAGAAGGGCAGTGAGGGCCCAGAGGAGGAAACAACCAACTCGTTCCTGGAGATCAGTATTACTGCCATAAAGGAGAGGATGTGTGGTTCAGGGCCTCACAGGAGTAGAATTTTGATGGAAAAGATTTCACACAATAAATAACAGATGCAAAAACTGAGCAATATAAAACAGCACACCGCAAGTTTAAAGGAGTGGCTAGAGTGTGAGGCAATAAGAAGATTTTTCAGATGGAAAGATGATATTTGATTGGTTCTGCTACAATAAGGAGAATGGTTGGGACTGCAGACCAGAGATTAGAGATGAGTGCCTCACCTCTCTCTGTCATGAGAGTAGATCCACTTGTTTATTGTGTACTACATAATGCAGTGAGCAATCTAATAGTCCCTGCCGTCACTGAGCTTACAGTCTCATAACGCTCATCAATCGGCTACCAGTTTGCTCTCAAATCTCTTATGTCAGATCCTTCTATTTTCTCCCTCCTTGTTCTGTCAGATTTCTACCTTCTAATAACTAGGAAGCTATTGTATTAGTTACCCCCATGGGAACTTAGCATGTTCTCTTGAGATAAAAAATAGAAAAGAAACAGCATCTTATTTTTCTTTATATCCCCAACAGTTAAAACAATGTCTGAAATATCATATGCTTTCAACAATTCACTGAATCATTGATTTTTTTTTTTTTTTTTTTTTTTTTTGAGACAGGGTCTCACTCTGTGACCCAGGCCAGAGTGCATAGAGTGCAGTGGCTCAATCATGGCTCACTACAGCCTCAACCTCTCAGGCTCAAGCAATCCTCCCACCTCAGCCTCCCAGGTAGCTGGGACCACAGGCACATGCCACTCCAAGGCCTGGCCTGTGTGTGTGTGTGTGTGTGTGTGGTTTTTGTTTTATTTTTTGGAGAGACATGTTTTTGACGTATTGCTCAGGCTGGTTTCCAACTCCTGGGCTCCTGGGCTGAAACGATCTGCCCCCCTCAGCCTCCCAAAATGCTGGGATTTATAAGCATGAGCCACTGCACCTGGCCAATTGTGGAGATATTTAGAAAGTATAATGAGCAGGAATGGGTGACCTTTAGGATATAGTGGGTGTGAGAAAAATGGAAAGGCAAGGATGCTGCTATGTCTCCTGGTTGTAGGGGACTAGGTGGATGGTGATGTCATCAGTTGAGGTAGGAAATAACACAAGATGAATAGGATTGGGGGAGAGGAGCGAGAATGAGTTCATTTCTGACATGTTGAGATAAAGTTTTCTTTTTTTTTTTTTTTTTTTTTGAGACAGAGTCTCACACTGTCGCCCGGGCTGGAGTGCAGTGGCGCAATCTCAGCTCAACTTCTGCCTCCTAGGTTCCAGCGATTCTCCTGCCTCAGCCTCCCAAGTAGCTGGGACTACAGGCACCCACCACCACGCCCAGCTAATTTTTTGTAATTTTAGTAGAAACGGGGTTTCACTATGTTGGCCAGGCTGGTTTCAAAACTCCTGACCTCGTGATCTGCCCGCGTCAGCCTCCCAAAGTGCTGGGATTACAGGCATGAGCCACTGCGCCTGGCCAGTCTTCAGATCTTTATACAAAATCTGGTGGAACTTTTTAATCAGAGGGGCTTGAACACAACTAGAATTGTTCCAGTGCTGAAAAATAAATTGTCTAGCTTCGTTTGTCAAAATTTATGTTTGGAAAAATTCTTTATTTAGAGCTTACTTTCTTAGGTAAAAGCTGCTTAAAATTTACCCCTTTTTGGATTTATTCCAAGTTGATTCATGTAGCATTAAATGAATGAAGAACCAGTAACTGATCATTTCTGCCAGGTGTATTGGTCAGAGAATTGAAAAGGACATTTGATCGAAGTAATGGCAGTAATGTAGAGACACACAAATAAATATAAAAAATTGACCAGACATAAGATGGACATCATGAAAAGAATTTTAAAGTTCTTGACTTTTTTGATAATACAGTGAGTTTTCTTTTTTGTTGTTTTGGTGTTTGGGGTTTTGTTATTTTGTTTTTGTGTTTTGGCTGGGATCCAAGTGAATACTTTTATCTAGGATTGTATTTTAAACTTCAAAGAGTTGCATGTAGTCTTATTTGACAGCCTAAATTGGTTCTTACAATAATGCAAGTTTTCATATGGGGATTGTATAGCTAATATATTATTAATAAAATAACCACTTAGATAAATTTGATTCCCCTGCTATTTACAAGTTCGTTTACTTCTTTATTAGGTTCTGTGATAAACAATTTTAAATTCCTATTTTCACAGAGTAGAAATAAGTATGTATACTACTTTTTTCTTTTTGTAGCTATTTTTCTTTAATTCTTTTGTGCAGAAACATAAATGTTTTATAAGATGTTATTGCTATAATAAATCTAAGTTTGTCAAATTCCAACTTATGTAGAATTAACTATACAGTATGTTGCACTTAGACCAGAATTATAAAATATATGTATTACAGTATTTTCACAACCGTAATACATTTTAAGAAAAAATATATCATTTAAAATATTTTCTTTACCATGTAGTCTTCAATGAGCAGAGAAGGGGTTTTCTGAAGTGAGATTAGACAATAGAGCCAACTTCATTTTTTATGCACGTGAACGGAGAGGGCTTGAGGTTATTAGTTGAAACCGAGTAACCTTTCCAGGCTTTCATCTCTTTCTTTTCAAATTTGAATATGAAAAGCATATTCAAGTCAAAGACCATCACTTTAATGACATTTGGCAGTCATTTGATTTATTAGGTTTTAGAAAAAATTTTCCTTTAAATATTTCATCATACTATGCTAATCCTAGTAATATTGCCAGCTGCAGCCTTGTACCTGTATTAGTGGAGACAGAATGGTGTGGAATTTTCTCTGTCATCCTAGTAAAATTTCCATGAATCTACTGAATAATAAAATAACCTTATTGAAATATTCAGATTTGGGTTTTTAGTTAAAGTGTCTTAGAATACATAATAAAAGAAAATGTCTTTTGAAAGAAGGGGGCAAAATTACTTCATCAAATATTGAGGGGGTTTGACAGCAATGGAAATTGTTCTTTATGGTAATATTTTTATAATAGGATACTTATACTTTTCAATTTGATTAATTATATGCTTTGAAATATCTAAGTAACCACTATGGTGAATTTACACACTGATTTACATTAAACAATGAATTCCTAAAAGCTGGTCATAAAAACAGGTCTTATTTTCAGGTTTTTCTAATTGTTATGTGAAGTTATATAATTTATAGCATGTCTCTAAATTTAGTAAAATAGGATTTTAATACTAAAAGACAAACTTTAAATTATAAAAAACAGATTTAACTGAGGAGTTATCTTGGAGTGTGATACAATTTCTAATCCTAGTCTATTAATTATTTGAAATCATTACTCGAGGAAACATTTGTAATTCCCATGTTGATGTCTATGACACCAAAATCTATTAAGCAAGAATTAAAGTGAAAATTAAATAAACACCATTTTAGTTGTTAATTTTGTAAAAATAAAATTAAAAATAAATTGTGAGAAAATGTTCAAGTTGACATAAAATTGTTTCTTTTGCTTGAAAATGTATTATTTATTGAACAAAATATATTATGACAGAATATGAGAGAATGAACTGTAGTTTCTGCTCTAGTTAATATTGATTCATATAGCTACACGTATTAGCATAATACCTATAAAGTGTTCAACAGGCTTTGATCTCTGAATAACTGAAACTTTCTCAGGTACTGTAGATTAAGTAAAAGCAGTGATAAACACGTACTTCATTACATAGTTTGAAACAAGGACAACTTGTCATTCTGAAAGCAATCGGAGATGAAGATCTCATAATCTTCACTCCTGATAGACTACTAGTGGGGTATTTATAGCCTCAAATGTAAATCAGGAGACTATTGCCATGACACTGTTAACTTCAAACCCTGGGGCATTAGAATCTCATTCTCGCTCTCTGTCGTGAATAATCTATCATGTGTAACATACAGTAGTGTACGTTGCATTCAAGAAAAGAAGCCCATTGGCCTTCGTGTTTTATTTAAAATTGATAGTGGAAAGTAATAGTGGATCTTTTTGTTCAATTATTTTATTTCTTTGTTTTATTTTGTTTTTGCGCTTTAAACAGCCATCAGAAAAAATTCGGATTGAGATCATAGCTCTATGCCTTAATGATTCTCAAGTAACCATGGATGACACTATCCAGCGGCTGTTCGTTGAGTGTCGATTCTACAGTCTTCCTGCTGAAGAGACACCCATGTCGCTTCCAAAACCCAAGAGTGGGCAGTGGGTCTACTATAACTATAGCAATGGTATGTATGATTCATTTGTAATACAGACTTTTATGTTTGTCTTTTTTATTTATGAAAGAAGCAGAAAGAACAGAGAGAAAGTTTATTTCTCTAATGTTCACATAAATTCGTGGAAGTCTTGTCAGAATTGATTAATAAAAGTCAAACCAGTAGCATAAAGATTAAGAAAATAAAGTTGGGCTAGGCACAGTGGCTCACACCTGTAATCCTAGCACTTTGGAAAACCAAGACAGGTGGATCACTTGAGCTCTGGAGTTCCAGACCAGCCTGGGCTACATGGCGAAACCGCGTCTCTACAAAAAAAAAAAAAAAAAATACAAAAATTAGCCGGGCATGGTGTTACACGCCTATAGTCCCAGCTACTCAGGAAGCTGAGGCAGGAGGATTGCTTGAGCCTGGGAGGGTGAACCTGCAGTGAGCTAAGATCTTGCCACTGCATTCTTGCTTGAGTGACAAAGTGAGACCCTGTCTCAAAAAAGAAAGGAAAAGAAAGTTGAGGTAATACCAAAGTTAAGAGAAAACAAAACAATGTGAAAAAATATTTCTAAGATGGTCCTGCTATATAACAGTTCAACAGAAAAATGTCAGCTGGGTCTATAATTAGGAGTTTAATTTAAACATATGATATTTCAAAGAAATATCTTTCAAAGAAGTAGTTTTTTAATCATATAATTCAAAGCTTTCAATGTCCTATTTTTTGTCTACCTTTCTGATCAATGTCATCACATGGATGTTTTTACAATACGTGTGTATATCTCTCTCAGTGTCTAGATGTTCAAGATTTTAATTGAGTGAAGCGTAAGTTCTTACTACACCTTTCATCATATAGCACACACATCCATTCATAGCAGCAGGCAGGTTTTCTGTCTTAGGGCTTGATCTAGCAGCCAGTTGACATGTAAGTTTACCACACCAGCACAGACCCGACAGGTACCCTATAAATTCTGAGATCAATCAACTTTATTGTGTGATTGTTAGTATATAATTGGAGAGAAATAAAAACTAATATCAGGCTACCATGACCCTAAGCTAAAACAGCTTAGTATGTTCTCCTAGAGCTCTACATTAAAACAAACCATAAAAATGGAGTGTCGTGCTATTTTTAGCAAAATAGGCCATCTCATGCTAGTTCATCGTTATTTTTTCCTCACTAATCTTAGAAATTGCATTTTAATCAACAGTATAACCATGCTGTTGTATCAGCAGGATTACAAATGCTCATGATTACCTTTTTTTCCCCCCATCTGGCATTTTTAGAAATATGTTCATTCCTCAAGACAGTAGTCTTAAGTATCCAGAGATGTGGCCTAGTGGTCTAGTCCTCCCTGTATCCCCAGTTTTTACTATTATGTGAACTAAGGCAAGATGTTTTAAGTTTCATGATTTCTTGGTTTCTTATTTGAAAAGTAAGGTGCTTTCTAAGATCCACTCCAGCTTAAATTCTACAATAACAGGTGTGTTAAGAAATCACATGTGAAATAAGTATTGTGGACAGGACAAGAATCTGATTCCTCCTTCATTTCATGCACTTAATATAAAGAAAACATTTCCAAAAGTATTTTCTCAGGCTTCCTGGAAATCCTCAATTGCAGAGTACCAGAAAAGAAAACCATATCAAAATATTATTAATAATGAAAGAACTGTTCAGTCAACTAGTTTTAAGAAAGATACCCCAAGAAAAATGACAAACTCTTTGGCTTTTGTATTATTCTTTGTAAAGGTCAGCAGTAGAATATTTGGTTGGACTGGCAACAAAATTGTTTTTTAGAGATTAATTGTGTATTGAGAAACTTGGCCATGTCAAGGAATAGATGTTTCCATTTGCTTGAAGAGCAATACAGATCTTTCTTTAGGTCAAACTGTGATATATGCTTAAATGGCCCAAATTTTTTACATTCTCACATGGTTACCTCTAGGTCTGTTTGAGGTCTGAGGCTTTTGCCCAGGTTGGAGTGTAGTTGTACCATCTTGGCTTACTGCAACCTCCACTTCCTGGGTTTAAGCGATCCTTTCACCTCAGCCCCCCAAGTAGCTGGGATTAGAGGGACACGCAGTCACACCCAGCTAATTTTTGTATTTTTGGTAGAGACGAGATTTCGCCATGTTGCCGAGGCTGGTCTCAAACTCCTGACCTCAGGTGATCCACCTGCCTCAGCCTCCCAAAGTGCTGGTATTACAGGTGTGAGCCACTATGCCCAGCCTGTTGGTGCTTTTTGGTTTGTTTTTTCCCTTTACTGCAGGGTATTTTATTGTCTAATTGGTATGTTAACAGTTACTTATGTTTCTAATGAATTAATCATTTGATAGCAGCAAGGAAACCAGTAATCTGTTAGAAATGAATTCAGTAAAAGTGTTTACTATACCTTTTTTTGGTTTCTTTTCCTATCTAATGAGATTTGACTGTGTAGAATTTTCAAGATTAATTGAAAATAATTTTAAGGATATTTTTCTGGGAGGAGGGGAAAGGAATGTACTCCGTGCTTAGAAGCAAACTAATGCTGTTTTATATCTGTTATATCTGAAAAAATGAGCTCCTAGGTCATCAGCAAATTTGAGAAATAATTAATATTAAGCTTGTTGAATGTTTTATTTTTCATTTAAGTATGACATAATGAAGATGTTTATTTTCAAATTATTATATTTGCATCTCCATTGCAGGGGGATCTCCTTGAGTCTTTGGTTAATAAGTAACTATCTCATGTAATTATTGTAATGATTTACCATTCACTTGTTACCTGATACAGAAGGTCAATGTAATGTAGACTTAGATCTTCCAAATCTCATTAAATATCAATGAAAGTAATTTTATTTCCAAACTGACTTTTTAATTCAAATGGATAATTTAGAGGACAATTAGTACATGCTATCTTCTGTTTGAACACCATGCAGTAGAGAGGTTAGCTGAACCTAGCAATGATTTTACCCTACATTGTGACTTGAATCTGTACAAAAGAGACTTGTATGTTCAGGCCCAAATTAAGTACATAAAATGAGAGATGCAGACTAGTGATCCCCTAGATTATTCATAATTGAATTCAGCCTTTATTAAGAGGTATTAAAACCAGTGTAACCTACACACAAAGAAAATATATATCTCCTGGCTGGGCATGGTGGTTCACATCTGTAATGCCAGCACTTTGGGAGGCTGAGGTAGGCGGATCACGAGGTTGGGAGTTCAAGACCAGCCTGGCCAACATGGTGAAACCCCGCCTCTACTAAAAATACAAAAGTTGGCCCGGCACAGTGGCTCACACCTGTAATCCCAGCACTTTGGGAGGCCGAGGCGGGCAGATCACGAATGTGAGACCAGCCTGTCCAACATGGTGAAACCCTGTCTCTACTAAAAATACAAAACTTAGGTGGGCATGGCGGCAGGCGCCTGTAATCCCAGCAACTCAGGAGGCTGAGGCAGGAGAATCGCTTGAACCCAGGAGGCGGAGGTTGCAGTGAGCCAAGGTTGTGCCATTGCACTCCATCCTGAGTGACAGAGAGAGACTGTATCTCAAATAAATAAATATATATATGTATATATCTCTTAGGAATACCAACACTGAAAAACTAAAATTGAATTTACTTGCCAGACAGTGGTATCAAGAACAAAACATTTGTATTTTATTGGGCCTGAAAATTTTGCTCAGAGAATGCTGAGAAAGCAAGAAAATAGTTTGGGAAAAAATAAGATTAATGGTAGGTCTGAAGAATGTTGTCTGGGCCGAATAAAGCCTACAGTGGAATTGACAGTGGGAAGAAAAAGATTAATGAAATCATCCAAAGTTTTTATGAGACTTATACAGGTCTGGACCCTTAGCCTCTGAACAGTCTGTCTTTTGGAACAGTCTGTCTTTTGGAACAATTGAAGTTTAATTCAAAAGATGAAGATGATGTAAAACATCAGATTTTGTGACTAATAGGAGGAGAAATTTGACAAAGATAAGGATGATAGGGATGATAACTCTTTAATACAAACATTATCTGAGATTCAAGGTTATCAACTCCTTATAATTAAGCCATCTGCATTTCTTCTGCCATATGACATTGATAACAGAATATAAGGATTTATCCAGCTTGCAGAAGTAAAGGATATGTTTTTAATGGTAGTTGACTGAAGATCAACTAAAGTATTTGGACTACTAGTTTGTATCCTTTTTGAGACATATGCTTTCAGTAAGTTTATGTCAAAATCATACAAGTCCTAAACAAATGTGATTTCTGAGGGGAATGAAAGGTAAATACCTTAACTTTTGGAGAGTTCTGATACTTTTAATAATCACCAGAGTCACTTTTTATAGGATGTATTTCAGGTTTTGAAATTGTAAGTTTTTTTTAACCCTCTAGGATTTTAGAATACCAGATGAACCATGGTTAGTCATAGGATATCATGACATAATCAGAGGCGGCCAAAGTGTTCCTCTTCCCCACAGTATTCAACCCAAAAGTGTTCACTATCTCCTGATCCCATTTAAAAATTTGGCAAATGAATATTGGGCCAAACAATGGTTCTCAATGTGTAGAACCCTCACCACCAGCAGCAACAGAAGCTGGAAATGTGTTAGAATTGCAAATTCTCAGGCCCTCATCCAGACCTACTGAACCAGAAACTCTGGGAATACAACTCAATAATCTGCATTTTAACAAGCCCTTTAAGGGGTTGTGATACACAATGAAGACTGAGAACCATTGGGCTAGATAAAGATGCCCAATCTAGGCCTTGTTTGTGGAAGCAGGAGAGTTCCAACTTGGTACACTTTTGGAGAACTAAGCTTATTGGTAAGTAGCTGGAGTATTTTCAAAAAGAATATTTTGAAAGTTTTCTGCCAAGAAATATGATTTGACACACCTAGACTAGGTATATCTAAGCAGTATTCCTTTATGAAACAAAAGAAAATGAGGTGACTTCACTTGATACTGTTATGAAACATTCTCTTACCCTCTAGCCTTGTGTTAACAAAATGACCAGAGCTTAAACAGGAAAACTTTGGCTGCACAGGGAGGAAGGAGAGGTTATGTAGCATGGAGGTTAAGAGAGCAGACTCTTGAGGCTAATATTGCTGGATTCAAATTCTGGCTCTGCCGCATTCTAACTAGGTGGTCTTGGACAAACTCCTAACCTTCTCTGGATCCATTTAATCATCTGTAAAATGTGGGTCAGGTTCTTAACCTACATGATGACAGTAAAAGTATTGAGTGTAGTACCTAGCACATAAATATTACCCAGTAAATAGTGGCAGTCATTTTTATCTTTACTAAGAGAATAGGAAATATAGTATGCTGGCCAACTGGATAAAGCAGAAGCATAGGGAATCCCCAATGACACCACTTTTTAAAACCAATTTCAATGGTAAGGATGTTTTAAAAAGAAAAATTAGGCCAGTCATGGTGGCTTAGACCTGTAATTCCAGCACTTTGGGAAGCCAAGACTGTAAGATCACTTGAGGCCAGGAGTTCAAGATCAGCCTGGGCAACATAGGGAGACTCCATCTCTACAAAAAACAAAAATTAGGTGGGCATGGTGATGTGCACCTGTAGTCCCAGCTACTGGGAGGAGGCTAAGAGCTAAGGTGGGAGGTTCAGTTGAGCCCAGGAGTTCGAGGCTGCAGTGAGCTATGATCACACCACTGCACTCCAGCCTGGGTAACAGAGCAAGACCTCCATCTCTAAGGGAAAAAAAAAAGTAAATTTAGAATGACCCATATGGTCTAGCAATTTCACTTCTAGTTATATACCAAAAAGAATTGAAATCAAGAACTCAGATACTTGTATGCCCGTGTTTAGAGCAGCATTATCCATAATAGTCAAAGGTGGAAACAATCCAGATGTGTGTCACAGGGTAAGTGGATAAACAAAATGTGGTATATACATATGATGAAATATTGTACAGCCTTAAGAAGAAATGAAATTTGACATATGCTACAAGATGTATGAACCTTGAGAACACCAAAGCTAAATGAAATAAACTGGACACAAAAGGACAAATACTGTATGATTCCACTTACATGACATACCTCAGGTGGTCAGATTCATACAGACAAAAAGTGGTTACCATGGGCTGGGAGGAGGGAAGAATGGAAAATTATTGATTAATGAGTATAGAGTTTTGGTTTGGGAAGATGAAGAAGTTCTGGAAATGGATAATGGTGACGGTTGTATCACAATGTGTAGGTACTTAATGCCACTAAACTGAATACTTAATTGTTAATTTAAGATGGTAAATTTTATGTTATGCATATTTTGCCACAATAAAAAAAGTTTTAAGCCATTGAAATTTATCACATCTGGTCTAGGTTTAATTGGAAGACCCTTTATTTGAATGCTGGCATTTTAAATTCAGTCTTTTTTATTTAACCACTGAGATTACCCTTGTCTTCAAACAATGGAAGCCAGTATGACATAAAAGCTTTACAACTCTGAAGTCAAAAACAATATGGTGTACCATATCTTGAATTGGTAATTAACAGCAAAAAAAAAAAAAAATCCCATTTGGAAAAAAAGTTCCCCTTTAGCATTGTGTAACTAGCAGCTTCTAAAAAACAAAGTACTATCTTCCAGTGATCTGTTAGCATGACTTTTTGGCATTGAGAAATAAAACAAAATACTCTGAACCTTTGAATCTGTATTGATTTCTATAAACTTCAGTAACCTATATAACTAGCCACATTTACTAATATGATACCATGCAAAGAGCAGTAAGCTAGGAGCTCGTGTTTGACTTTGGCTATCCAGAGTTGATTATTAACTTGGTTATTATGTCTTGGATGATTCTTCTCTGAAACCACTAACCCATCCCTATACCTGTACCTTTATGTCTCTCCCACTATGTGCCTACTCAGTGCCTTTGGCCCTCAGTTAATATTTGCTCAACTGAGCCAAACAAATGAGTTGATAGCATCATAATTTGGAATTGAACTAAAATTGTTCAGGGAAACATTTTCAACATAAAAGATGTTTGTTCCTGGCACAGCCTAAGGAGAACTGGCTTTAGAATTATCATGATATCTTTCACCCTTTGTGTGCTTTTCACCAGGGATAATCTCTAAGTTGAGATCTGGTCACAGGGGAGCCTTTACATCCAAAATGGCATATGAAAAGGAAATGCCTTCAGAAGCTAATGCATGGCTGAAAGGCTGCCAAGCTGAGAAAAAATAATCAGGAGGAAAATTGTAGTGTTCGCACACTGAGATGCCATTTTCCCAAAGTGCAGACGCTTACTTACAATGTCAAGAGTTTACCATCTTCTTTCTGTTGAGACTTGAGGTCAGTTATCTAATCTCATGCTTCAGCCAAGTGAAGTCTGGCCACATTCCTCGAAGCCAGCATGTGCCTTTAAAACCAAAAACCTCACACCCTAAAAAGCCTTTCTCTCCCTGCACCTTTCTCTCCCATACCCCTAACCAGCAGGCGTCAGCCTGTGGATTTCCTCAACCCAATGCACTAGACGCCTCTTTTATTGCATGTTGTGGCAGGAGAGAAGGATTAAATTACTGAGGCTGTCAGGAAGGACAAGCACTCTGCCATACATTATCATTATCACTTGCTTCTTGGGTGAAAGAAAATGCAGTAAATCCCTCAAATACAAAGCAATAAAGACCATTGGCTTTTACTGTCATGACTGCCAGTGCCATTAACAGGCAGTGACAGTGATGTGGCACTCTTAGATGTTGCTTGTATCTTTTCTGACAGTGTGCACATAAACCTGCCAGGGACATGACATTAGATCACATGACTGTTCAGATTTGATTCTGGTTTCTGGAGCTGTTTTCTTTTCCCAGGCATACAAGTGAGGTGGCATGACTTGTGTCTTTAAAAACAGGCATTTTTAAAAATACAGAATGGTACTAATATAGCCTATTCCTGAGTGACTTTCTTTTTGGAATTTTTTTTCTTTTGGTATAGTGATCTACGTGGATAAAGAAAACAACCAAGCAAAGAGAGACATCTTAAAAGCTATACTACAAAAACAGGAGATGCCTAATAGAAGGTACATTTTGGCAGTCCAAATTATCTAATGGTTTACATAAAGTAGATCTCTGTAGCAGGATGTGGTTAAAATAAAAGGCACAAGATAAGGAAGCAGAACACTGGGGTTCTGTGACTCACTCTGTGTCCTTGAATGAGTTCGGGATCTCTGTAGATTGCCTTCTTCCTAGAAATGTAATGGCCCTTCCTACTATACAAAGTAATTGTAACGATCCTATAGGACTTTGAACACCAAAGACTGGGCAACATGTATAAAGTATCCTGTTGCCACTCCTGTAGTTGTAAAGACTAACAGGTTGAAAGGTGGGTGCACTCGAGTCACATGCCTCGGGTATAAATTCTTGTCTTATTGCTTTCTAGCTGACTGACCTCAGACAAGTTACCTAACCTTCTTGCACCTCTCTCTCTTCAACGTTAAAATGGAGATGATAACACCATAGAGGGTTGGTGTGAGGATTAAATAAGATATGTATGTAACACAGATAGTATAGTACCTGACACGTAGCGCACAGTGAGTGTTAATCGCAATCATTGTAAGTAGTGACATTAGTATTACTGTTTGTAATGGCTCATCAGCCTTTCAGACTAATTTGTATCTTACTGTCACTGTTTAATAAGCCATCATTTCATTATTTTTTGAAGGCATTTTTTTCTAATTTAAATAAGATACCTTGCAATTCTGGTTCAGTAGAGAAAATATATGTATATAATATTCAGAAGAAAAAAAAAACAGTTTTCTTAAAAAGTTAGTGCTTCTGTGTGAGCTTCTGCCACAGAGTTTGAGGAGTTACCCCTGTGCTGCTTGTTAACCGCAAGCTGGTTTCTCCAGTGCCCCTTGCTGGCCCTCCTCCCTCAGCCTGAGTACACCTTTTCTGTCTCCATTGCCCACTTCTCCTTGCCTTATGACCTACTGATAACACAGCCTATCACTGCCTCAAAAACAGCACTGACTCTGCCGCCTTGGGAGACTCAAGTTCTTTCCTTTCCAGAGGGCCATAAAGTTAAAGACATGTTTTTCAAAAGAGCTTCCAAACTAGCATTTTATCTTCTGTTTGAAGAAGAGAGACTGGAATTCTTAGCTCTTGGGATCTGATAATATAGCTTTATCACTATTCTTTCACTAGCTCCTGAAATACATCATTTCTTTGGATCTCAGTTTTTATTTCTGAAGGAAAGGTAAAATCCTGTTAAGCCTGAGGCTCTACTTTTTCCAGGATGGTAATCACTCCGGTTTGACTTGCTTCAGCTTCTTTCAGGGCCCCCTTCAAAACCACCAGTCCCCCAGGGTCACCCCAGGTCATGAGTGACGAGGGAATAAACAGCAGTGGCCGTGGCACCTGCTTCCCCACGGTCAGCGAGCTGCACCATGGCTGTCTAGGATGGAGCTCAGTTCCCATGGACAAGTCCTGGGCTGCGATTCAGTAGCCTATTCAGTCTTCTTTGTCTGCCTCTGTGTTCGCTTTGTTTCTGAAATGTGAGATCATATTGTAACATATTGGGAGACAATTTTTTTTACCCCAAAAGTGTTTATTTTAAAAATTTAAAAGCAAGTTCTGCTTTCATATTAGACCTGCCTTTCCTCAGAGGACCCACTTATTTGTACCAGAATAGATTAAGAAATTTAAAAAGGCCAGGTGCGGTGGCTCATACCTCTAATCCTAGCACTTTGGGAAGTCAAGGCAAAAGGATCCCTGGCACCCAGAAGTTAGAGACTGGCCTGAGCAACATAGTGAGACCCCCTATCTCTACTAAAAATAATTTTTAAAAATTAGCCAGGCATGGTGGCATGCACCTGTAGTCCCAGCTACTGTGAAGGTTGAGGAGGAAGGACCGCTTGAGCCCAGGAGTTCGAGCTTGCAGTGAGCAATGGTTGCGCCACAGTACTCCAGCCTGGGTGACAGAGCAAGACCCTGTGTCAAAGAGAAAAGTCCACAGTAACTGTAATGACTCCCACTCTCCCATGGTTGTTTCTGTCAACACCCGCCAAAGAAACAAATGTTCATGTCATTTTTTAGAAAAATAGAGAGGTGTTGCAGGTGCCAAGTGACTGGCTCAGGGCTTCCAACCATGGATGAGTGTTTGAGTGCTGGCCATGCACTCCTCGAACCACCATGGGAGAGGATGGCCCCATTTACTGCTCTCCCTCAACAGTATCATTTTCCTAAGGGAAATAGGCATTTCCATGTATGTTTTTCCACAGCCAAAAGCCAATTGTTATTCCAGCAAACGTTCTCACCTTTTTTAAATACTCAGAGGTCACATTATTTAAAGTAGCTCCTAGTTTATGAGAATTCACTTTCTCAGACAGCAACCCTGTTGAATATTGGTGATAACCTACAAAACGACGGTTGGAGAAGTTTGATGTATCTTCCCCGACATGTCTAAAGTTATAGACATTGTATAATAAATTATATATAGTACCTTTGCATGCCACCCCATGCTGTATCTGCAGATATACATGTGTCACTTTAAAAGGGAGGTAATATATTGAAATATGCCTTCAAACAGTATTTATTTGAAGTCATAGTTTAACACTGACTTGAGGTCCCTTTTTGGTTTCAGTTTTTTCTTGTTAACAGTGTTCTGTTGAACAGATCCACCCCTGAGGAAGACAGACTATGATAATAAATAGACAGATAAACTAATTACATTTGCAGTAAGACTAAGAGAAAACCAAACACGTTAAATGCCAAAATAGAAAATAACAGTGAAAGCTGAATCAAATTCAGTGAATCCTCAGCATTGAATCTGAGGAGGTGACACGTAAGCTGGTTCATGAAGGATGAGAGGACTCAGTCAAGTCACAAAAAGCTCAGAGAATATCGTTTTGGGCAGAGGGAACTCCAGGCATGAAGGAGTATAGAGAGATGTGTTCCAGGACCAGGCAGAGGTCGTTAGCAAGTCTGGTCTCACTGAGAAGTAGAGTGGCAGGAGAAAGAGGTGGGAAGAGGAGGCGGAAGTAGCTCAGGTAGCACTTCCTGTGTTTCCTTCCACCTGAGTGCTTGACATCTGCCCCCTGTGTTGATCCAGGTCCTCAGACTAGACTGTAAGCGTTCTTTCAGACATGGAACAAAGTTTTCCTTTTTGTTTTGGCAGTGTTGGAAGTAAGAAGTAAGATTCTGTGTGTGTCTTTTTGTTATTTTTTAAAAATTAGTTTTAATTCTTAAATGATTTTAGTGTACTTTTCCTCCCTTTTCAGCTTAACTTTCTGGATTCTTAATTTTGTTTTTGACATCTTATTTTCCTATATATAGAATTTAAAGCCAGAAATATTGCATTTTTAAATTTCTAGTTCTTTCTCTGGCATTTAGAAGGCTTTCTTTTGCCACAGAATTCTCATATATTCAGTGGAGGTAATTGTCTGCATTTGTAAAGTGATACAGACATGATCCTTAGATATGAGACACTGTATGAAGATAACACTTAACATTATTATTACAGTCTGCATAGCCTCAGTCTTTTCTGTAAGTCTTGTGTTATAGTATGTGCATTATATGTTACTTTTAATTCCTCCTCTTCCAAGCAGTTTTAATTCTTCCTCTTTTCCTAATTCATTTTAGGAAAACTTATTTCATCATCATTCATCTTACTTAATTGGATGATATAATCAATGTATAATTTCGGAATCTAACTAAAATTTCAATTCAAACAAGCTTTTCCAATGCCACGTTTTTCTCTCCCCTTAGAAATGTAGAAGCATAAGCAACTCTATCTATATTAAAAATACTACTAAAAAAAGCGCAAACTTTACTCAGTGCTTACTGTGTTCCAGACAACAGTTCACTTGTATCATCTCATTTGATCCTCACAAGAGCCCTGTAAGATAGGTATAATTATCTCCATTCCACTGGTAAGGAAACTGAGATGAGAGAGGTTAAGTAATTTGTCTAAGGTCACACAGCTAAGCAGTAGGAAAGCAGGAATTTGAGCCCAGAATGGATGCCCTTAACCACTCCATCTTAATCCCTCTGTCTTATACATGTTATAAAAATTCCATTGTACCACATTGAAGGCCAAGATCTGTACGCTCTATAATTATTTTGTGAGTAGGTGTTAACTGTGATTTTGACCTAAAGGATTTCTGTTTTCTAATAAAAACTTATTGCAGGCCGGGTGCGGTGACTCATGCCTGTAATCCCATTACTTTGGGAGGCCAAGGTGGGCAGATCACCTGAAATCAGGAGTTGGAGACCAGCCTGGCCAACATATAGTGAAACTTCATCTCTACTAAAAATACAAAAATGAACCGGATGTGGTGGTGGGCACCTGTAATCCCAGCTACTAGGGAGACTGAGGCAGGAGAATCGCTTGAACCCAAGAGGCAGAGGTTGCAGTGGGCCAAGATTGCATCACTGCACTCCAGCCTGGGTGACAGAGTAAGACTCTGTTTAAAAAAAAAAACACAAAACCAAAAAAATTCTTATTGCTAGCTAAAAACAGAGACTTAGTAAAAGAATTCAATGTAGAATACTTACTTTCAGCAAGTTGGTTAAATGTATTGTCATGTTTACCTATAAGCGTTTGGAAAGGATTTTATTTGTGTTTTTCAAGGCATGATTTCTCAGAGATGTAGATTTTTATGTTTCTTGTTTTGTTTCTGATTTGGGATGGATACATTTTGAAAAGTTTAAAATGGTAAAGTTTACAAGCATCTATGGTTTAAGCTATGCTGCCAAGACATATCAAAAGAGTACTTAACTGTAAATTCCTGTCATTTGGTCAATCCAAGTGCATTTGGCCTCCGCAAAAGCCACTAATTCAAATCAGTTCCATCAGAACCCTACAATTATATGTCTTAAAGTAAAATAAAACTTGGATGCTATGATTGTAAGTTAAAGATTGCTGAAGTAATACAAACATTTGATATAACTGTTGGGCAGAGTTACAACATTTATCTAACATGATTCAAATGTTACCCTGGGAGCATGATCTCTGCGTTTTGTAGAATACATACAGTTTTGTTAAAGTCCTTAGTAGCAACTCCAGAGTTGTGTGTTTCTATAGGAAATGTTACGTTTCTATGGAAAATGCTGAAAACCTCCATGGTCTTTATTCACTTCATCCTTTTAGCCTTAAAAGTAGAGGTGTCAAAATACAATCAGATAGTATGTAATAGAGTGAACATCTGGTCCTTCTCTTTGCCTAGTAATTTTCTCAGATTATAGAGATAAATGTTAATCAGTGCTTAGAAAGTGGATTAGTGTTCATTTGAAGGTTGGGTGTTTTATAACAATTCTAATAGTTCATATAATAACTTATCTAACCTAGTGTACCTTTCTTTTTATTGGGATAATTGGAAACTTTAACATTTTATACCTAGTGATCACACCCCATTTGGGAGTTTTGTCTTGTGGTGATTTCTTCTCACTTGGTGATGACTTTCTCTGATCTCTACCTTACCAGCATTTGCTTCACCGTGGTCAGTGACCCTCCAGAGGATGAGCAGGACCTGGAGTGTGAGGACATTGGCGTGGCTCACATTGACCTTGCCAACATGTTTCAGGAAGGGAGGGACCTCATTGAGCAAAACATCGATGGTATGGGTGAAAATGTTACTCAGTTTGTGCAACCAACAATTGCTGAACTCCATACTCTTTATTGAAACCTTCTTTTTGCTGGCTCCAAGTGTGCTGAGTCACCCGTTACTTGAATCCTTTACAACTCAAGTTGATGCCTTGTTGAAGCTGAGGTGTCTTCCAATATCCTTTTCCTGCCTTCCCCACCTGCTTTCCTTTGAATGAACAGAAATTGTAAAATAATTAATTGAGCTTCACAAGGAATTATTCATTTTTTAGTATTGGGTGAAGGTATGAGAAAAAGTTGGCCATTGTTTGTTTGTTTGTTTGTTTTCTGAGACAGAGTTGTGCTCTGTCACCCAAGTTGGAGTACAATCTTGGCTCACTGCAGCCTCAACTTCCTAGACTCAAGCAATTCTCCCACCTCAGCCTCCCAGGTACCTGGGACTACATGCGTGCATCACCACGCCCAGCTAAATTTTTTGGTATTTTGTATAGAGACAGTGTTTCATCATGTTGCCCAGGCTGGTCTCTAACTCCTTGGTTCAAGTGATCTGCCCACCTCAGCCTCCCAAAATGCCAGGACTACAGGCATGAGCCACTGAGCCTGGCCAGATGTTTTTCCAAGGTTTATGGAAGCCACATTTCAGTTAAGACTTAACCTTAAGCATGTTATTCTGTTAATGTTTATGGAAGCCTTATTCCTACTAAGGTACTTAACCTTAAGCGTGTTATTCTGAGTGATCCTGATAGTGTCTTTCTCAAGGCTTCTCTTTAATTCAGTGTTGCAATGTAGTGATACAGTCACAGCAAGGAAGTAGTTTTGATACCTTACTTCCCACCAGGAATTTGTGAGGAGTAATGACATTTGATCTGTTCCTGACAAATGTGCTGTCCTGGATTTTTACCTCACTAGTTGTGATTCCCAACAATGCTTAATTTCTATTCTCTATTCTTCTGTTTCTAGAACATGCTAAATTGTTTTATTAATCAGACTTTTTAAAATCATAATCAGAGATGGCCTAGGCTTTATGTAGTAAATAGAGAAATAAAGCTGATTCCTAGTCCCATTTGTTGAGTTAGCAGAGCCATCTCTGGAAAAATGTGCATGACTTGTTTACATATTCTCTTGTGCATTCAACAGACACTGAAGTGAGCACCTCTTAAGAGCCAGGCATTCTGCTTACGCTGTAGTTCAGCCCTGGTTCATGGTCAAGCTGCTTGTCCTAGGTGTGTGTCAAGTGCTCAAAAGTCAGGCTCAAGCCAAATAATTAGCCAAAGTAGACCAAATAACCAAATTAGAAACTTCTTATGGGAAATCTTTATAAACTGTACATTTCTAACCACGTGGCAGTTGGTCCCAACTTTGGCACAGAGAAAAAGATGAGAGGATTGAAATATTCGCCTGAACCCTATTAAACACTACCAGGACCAAGAAAGTCTGACAAAAATACCACAATTATCTCTACTTTATATTCTTGGTATTTTTTCCAGACAGTTGTTTAGCAACCCATCTTCTTCTGTGAGATCACATATGACCCACTGATCTGACACGGCCAACTATTGTGGCCATGTTTTGGGAAAGAGCCAGAAGATCAGGCATAGGTGAAGTTGGGATTTTACTGCTTTGTTCTGTGGCAAGCATAGAAGTGAGAAGTCCCAAAGCAGAGATGACAGCTCCAGAGAATGAGCTGGGGACCACTCGTGCCATTTTGACTTCACCAATGCTCAGTTTCTGCACCTAACTCTTTATGTATCAAGTTTTAAGGCTTTCTAACAAATTTTCTTGGAATAAAAAAAACACACACACACACACATATATTAAAGTTCAAGGAAAACCACAAGGAATTATAAATTGGAAACTAAGCCAGTGTGGTAGCTCACACCTGTAATCCCAGCACTTTGGGAGACCAAGGCAGGTGGATTGCTTGAGCTCAGGAGTTTTAAGACCAACCTGGGCAACATGGCGAAACCCCATCTCTACAAAAAAATGTAAAAGTTAGCTGGCATGATGGCGCCCAACTGTAGTCCCAGCTACTCAGGAGGCTAAGGTGGGTGGTTGGCTTGACCCTTGGAGGCAGAGGTTTCAGTGATCCGAGATCACACCACTGTACTTCAGCCTGGGTGACAGAGCCAGACACTGTCAAAAAAAAAGGAAACTATATAAAGACCCATAAGTGATAAGTGCTATCAAACTTAGAAAGTCCAGGTTTCTGGCCTTGAGTCACTAGCCATTATCGTTGTCCAGAAGGGATGGAGTCTCAGGGGTTTAATCAGCATCCCATCTGGCTCCCACCACTGAGCCCAGATAATGCCCTTGGCTCCAGTCAAATAGTCCACCTTCCGGGCTGGGTGCAGTGGCTCAGGTCTCTAATCCTAACACTTGGGGAGGCCACAGTGTGGGGATCACTTGAGCCCAAGTCTACCTTTGGGACACCTCTGAAAGGAGTGGCCCCTCTTCCAAGAAAATCCCACGTATACTCAAACTCACAGACCTTAAGATTCTTGGGTCTGCCATTTTAATCTTTTCTAATTCCACATAAAATCTATTTTAAATGGAATGTTTTCCTCAGAAAGATAAATAAGTAATTCAAGCTATGATCGTGTAGCATCTATACAGCGGTTTGCCATTCTGAAACACTGTATAGATTATCATAAATTCCCTTTAGACTTACTGCTTACCAGCTTAAAAATACTTTTTTTTTTTTTTTTGAGGAGTCTCGCTCTTGTCATCTAGGCTGGAATACAGTGGCATGATCTCGGCTCACTGCAACCTCCACTGCCTGGGTTCAAGCGGTTCTCCTGCCTCAGCCTCCTGAGTAGCTGGGACTACAGGCATGCGCCACCATGCCCAGCTTTTTTTTTTTTTTTTTTTTTTTTTTTTTTTTTTTGGTAGAGACGGGGTTTCTCCATGTTGATCAGGCTAGTCTCAAACTCCCAACCTCAGGTGATCCCCCCACCTCGGCCTCCCAAAGTGCTGGGATTACAGGCATGAGCTACCACACCCAGCCACTAGCTTAAAAATTCTGATTGCAATGTGAGGGTCATTATCCTAGAGGCTTTCACTCGGTAAACTTCAGGATTAACTCATTAGTTTTAGCTGCACGTCCAGGTCCATGCAGTACATCTCAAATGCTCATCTCCATGCACACGTGACAAGGTTTATTCTTTAAATACCCAAGATGCCAGTGAACTTTGGACTTCTGTAGAACTATTTTCATCTTTTCAACTACTGTTTCTGTCTGCGAGCCTTTCCAAAGAAAAATCTGTTGAACAATATTAACACATTCCTGCTCTTTTCTCCCTAGTTTTTGATGCACGAGCAGATGGTAAAGGTATTGGCAAGCTCAGGGTAACAGTCGAAGCTCTCCATGCCCTCCGGTCTGTCTACAAGCAATACAGAGATGACTTGGAGGCTTGAAAGCAACTGCTCCAGAAGCATCTCCTACTCCTGAGTAAATGCTCACATGAAAGCTCCTACATGAGATTTTTGTAATTACTCTGGTGTATATAATCTACATAATTCATGGGAAGCTGGGAGTGGGGAGACTTGGGTTTGAAGTGTTGAAGTTTTGTATACTTTTTCATTTGTTTATTTCTCTACTCCCTCCTTCTCATAACTGCCAACCCTCAGGACTTAAGTTCTCCATAATGGGCAGTACCTTCTCAATAATGTATACCTACATGATAGCATGAGAAAGTCTATTTGCATTTGCAACATTTTCTTAGGAAGAACTGAAACGTAATTCCCATTTTTATTTTTAATAAGCAAAAGCATAAATCTTAGAAAAGCTATGAAAAAGAAATACTTTTATGTTATCCCTAATTGTCCCACTAAATGGAATGCCTATGATTAGCCTCATTAAGAGTTTTATACTGTGAAGATTTTATTAGAAGCAATATATGAAAATTACTTGGATTAATGTGTTAATCTTTCTCTTTAAAATGCTAATATCCATTTTATGCACATTAAAGCTCAGTATGCATTTTCTTTGATGCATGCAGTTTCTATCAATTAAATATAAAGAATGAAACTTAGCACCAACTTATTCAATGACTGCAAGTTTGTTGTTTTTCTTTCGTAAAAGTTCATTCTATTTGTATTATTTTCATGTATTTGTAATGGTGATATGGGATCCAAGGCTGTATATATAAAAAGGAGATAGGTATATAGATAGATGTGAAATTTACACGTTGAAAACAGCATATGACATAGAAAGAAATTATGAAAAGTATAACTCAAATTCTGATATGCTTAGTTAGACGTGAAAGGAGTATCTTTTTATCATTATTTAAATTTACATCAAGCCAGTACAGTGCCGGGGTGTATCTGGGTAACCAGATCCTCGAAAAGCAGCTCCGAAAGTTAATTTTCTAGCTTTTACCCAATCTCACTGAAGGATTTAATTGATATTTTTAATGGAGCTGTGAATCAATGCTGCAAAGGAATTGTCTCTAGAGGTCTAGGATATAATGCATTTCATTTTTTAATTTACTTTTTTATTTGTCATTTTCTTCAAAGGATTTTTATAGGCTGTGGGTTTTCACTGTTTGCAAACAGGCTATGTTCCTTCTTAAGCATATGTAAAGTATTCAGGGAGATAAGTAATTTATTAAAATCTACCTAATTTGCCGTGATATATTAAATCTCTGCTTCAGTGATCACAGACCATTTCATTTAGAGAATTAGGCATTCCCTCTTTGTGTGATTAAAGCTCTGGAAAATGAGTTCTTTGCTCCTATTTGTGAACATTCAAAGCCTGCTAATGGCAAGAAGATGGAATAGATTATGAGACAATTCATTACAGTTCAATAGAAAAAAAAAGCAGCTATAATGCAAAAATGCAAGTATGAATATCTGCATATAGTTTGAACCATCTGTGCTCTAATGGCTTCAATAATGACTCTCGTCTTTAGGAGGCTTTGAAATGACATCCGTACAATATTAATTTGTTGATGTACATTGTGGGACCAGTAGAGTATGATCTGACCACAGAAATCTATAAATTCTGTCTATGCCACTGGGCCTGTCTGTCCTGGGGCCTGCCCTCTCCGAGAAGAATCTTGCTCTCATCCAACTCGGCAAATCTTCATAATAACTCATTCCTCTGGAACCTTCTAGAGACCACAAACATCTGCAGACTAAACCTCTCCAATCCTAGTAAACAACCACATGTTTGTTGTCACTTAGGCTGGCTCTGAGCTCATTTTTTTGGCCCCTCTTTCTAGCTTTCTTTGGCTTTATGCAGTTACAGTGTCATTAAGGCCCATAATATTCCCTGCAGTAATTTAAAACAGCCAGATTATACCCTGGGATTAACTGAGTGGTTTTTGAGACATTTATTGTGGTATTCTCCCAGGAGGTTTGTATTATTGTTGTAAAATGTTACATCCCAAACTAAATAACCCTTCTGCAAGGAGAAGAACCAGATTGCACTGACTTCTTAGGATCATTAAGTGGAAAGGAAAAGTGTTTCTTAGAAAACTTCTGGGACCCAGTCACCTGTACGGAATGCATATCTTAGACAAGATTAGAGAAGCAGCCATGTTTCTGTCACATTGTTTACTGTCGTATTAAAGATTTCTAGTTTTAAAATATTCAGTTTCAAACTATTGCAAATTTTCACAACACTCATTTTCATAGCTAATTGCTGCTGACACATTTTGAAGTGGCAAGGTAGTATTAAATGCTGTCGTGTGGATACTTCAGTTGGGTTTCATAATCTGTTTGAGAATTGTGTTTGTTTTATCTTGTGGTAACCTGAGGCCATTGAAAAGCTTACCACCTTTTGGGTTAAAGAGCAGTGGTTTTCTCTTGGTGAGCCAAACTGGATCCATTGAAGAGGGCTTGGTGTCAGGGGCCACCAGCAGTGGCCTTACCACACAGATACCAGCTTAAGGTGTTGCTGGTGTGAATGTACAGTTCTTGGTGTAACTGGACCAGTGCACTCAGCACTTTTTTGGGCTGTAATGCTTTTAGTTTGGAAATATAAATAGAGATGTGATGTGGTACGTGGGAGAGTGTATTTTACATGTTTTTTTGCCTACTGTAGTAGAAATGTCAAATTCCCAGCCACTGTCATGAAAAGCAGTTGACAAAAATAAGTTTTATGGTTTACAGTGTGGTTTACGTAAAGAACATTTCTCTTCACTCTCAGTTTCAACATGTTTTCTAAATTATCATGGTTTACTGCCATTTAACTTAAATTAGTTTTTTTTAAGAATAAATAGAGAATATGTTTAATCAAATAAAGAAAGGCCACATTGAAATTCTGCTGTTCCTGCCATTCATTCGTTACCACAAAACAGAAATAATCTCTATGTGTTATGAAGACGTGTGGGCAGAGAAGTGGTCATGTGATTGGAGAGGTTTTGCGTGCACTCATGTTCCCACAACAAAACATAAATTATTTTAGTAATCTGACATCAAGAGCTGTGAAAATGAAAACCAGTTCTTACACATGTTCTAACAAGAATCTGATTAACATTTTTGTGGATATGGAAAATATTTTTTTTTTTAGTCAAACTGGCACTATTGCTGAATGTAGAATTATTTCCTTATGCACTAGATAGAAAAATGTGAATCATGTCTGTGAACAAATATGAAAATAAAATGTCATCTTTGTGTAGGACAAAACAACCAGGAGAGAGATTTTGGGATAAAAAATTATCGAGTGATTGACAATATCAGGATGATAATTCATCCCCAACAATCAGAGTACATTTTAATAAGTCACTCATGCCTGGAGGCCTCTGGCTACCTTAACAAAGAAAAACTAAACCCGTGATTTATTAGAGATTGGGCAACATGCCTAATTAAATCCATGAATGGGAGCAAACACAGATTTACATCCCCTTTGTTCAGAACAAAAACAACCTCCAGGTCAACCAGAAATAGAAAATATCAAAGCAAGAGAAACAAGTGTTTTGAAAACTAAAAATATAGAATTAGAAAACATCTCCTCATCCTAGTCTCTTTTATCTTACAAGGTAGAATTTTCACTTCCATTTCAAAGTGCCACCAGTGGACTGCACCTTCCAGCCTGACCACCTGGAAAATTGAGCCCATATTACTGGTATTCTTATACCTCTTGTTCTTGCCCTTTCATTTTCCATATGACATTCGCTAATATATCAAGCTATGTTTTTCCTTCAGGCTTTTGGAAGTGCAATCTGGTACTCTTAGACTTTGATCATGACCTCTTTTCTGAGGTAGATGCTGTTTGACTTTTCTGCTTTTTGTCTCTTCTCACTCTATTGAGATTCACTTTTTTCATCCCTAAAACGGCGTTACCTCTGTCTTCACTGCGCACCATTTTTCTTTTTAAATAAAATTTAACATCTTGATTTTTATATTCCTACTATCTAATTTGTTCACATCTATATTCAACTGAACATCTCCTCCCATCTGTCTGTTCTCCTACTTATTTTTAGCTAGTCAAATCACATTTTTTCCCTTCCCCTTTGCTGTTTTTTTCCTTTCTCTTTACTGTTTCTTTTCTTGGTGAGACAGCCACTTCTTGAGATACCAGCATCTGTGACAGCTCCAGTGGCCTTCCCAAAATGTTCCTTTGTGTTAAGATTTGTCTTAATTTAACATGACAGGAGCACTTTTAGCCATTATGAAACTGAGGAAACAACAAGCTAATTTTTGTATCTTTGCTTCTTGTATCTTTTTATAGTGAAGTAACAGAGGCTGGAACTCGGAAAGCTCTCAGGAATCACTGGTAAGGAACTGAAGCATAAGGAAGTTTTTTAAAAATTCAAGGATATATGTCATTAAAATGCAGCTTGATTTGGTGCAAATGTTGTTTTGTCATAGGTACACATGTCATCATTAACGACAATGAAAATAAGAGAAATTTTTTACACATTTTTTAATTTTGTTCATCAGGTTGGTGGAAAAAAAAGAGAAATTTTAGAAGAAAATGTAAGACACTGTACATACAACCTAAGATTGGGAAGACTTTACTAACAAAGAGAGGAAAGACAGCTATAAAGCAAAGGCATATTGACTATGTAAAGATTAAGACAGGGTAACAATTTTAATATCAGACAAAATAGAGCTCCAGGTCAAAAAAGACAACAAAGAAGGATATTCTATGCTGTTAGAGGGAAGAACAAGTTAAAGATATATGGATGTAAACTTATGTAACACCAAACAGTATAGCCTCAAAATACATGAAGCAACAACTGACAGAACTATGGAAAAATACTATGGCTGCATCCATTTTAGTAATAGCTTTTCACTGTCCGTGGCAGACCAAAAATGTAAGAAAAAGTCTAGATTTGCTTAACATGATTGCTAAAATGAATATGGGATGCACATGGAACATGGAAAGAAAAAATCAACTATGTATTCAGCCATAGAGGAAGTCTCAATTTCCAAAGAATTGAAGTCTTACAATATATATTTCTCTAAGCAAAATGCAACAAAATTAGAAATCAATAGCAAAAGGATAGCTAAAACAATCCTACCTAAAAGGTAAAAATATTTGTTTTATATTTTTAGTTGACAAAAATTATACGTATTTATGGAGGTATTATTACTATTCTGGGTCCTAATAGTACAAGAAATAACCCTTTCCTACAACATAACTAGGAGACAAAATTCTACATGCATTATGTGTAAAAGGGGGAAATACACATCAGCTCAGAAGCCCACACCAGATGGGGAGGCAAGGTAAGGATTGAGCATAAGAGGAGAGTGTGGCAGCATTCTAGTGATGGCAGAACGCAAATAATATCAACTAAGGTTCCCACAGAAGGAGAAGGGCCACTTTGAGTGGGGAAACACTGAGAACTGATCTGAGGGCTGGTGGACCAGAGCATTAGCTACAGGGGAAGTAAAAGGAAGGCGACTGAAAGATAGATTAGGACCAGAGGTGGCAGCTTTGGAAAGCACTTCTGGAAGAGAAAGGGGGCATTTTAGAAGGTGAATCTATCTCTGGAGATATAGTGAAATGAAAGAAGGAACCACCAGAAACTATGTGCCCCAGTGCGACGAGATAATATCATTAAGTGGTATCAGTATCAATAAAAGGCCATTTATTAAGGAAATGGCCCTAGGCAGAGCAATCAGACAAGAGAAAGAAAGGGCATCCAAATTGGTCAAGAGAAAGTCAAACTTACTATTTGTTGATGATATGATCATAGGCCTAGAAAACCCTAAAGATTCCTCCAAAAAGTTACTGGAATTGATAAATTAATTCAGCAAGTTTTAGGATACAAAATTAATGTACACAAATCAGTAGCTCTGCTATACACCAACAGCAACCAAGCTGAGAATCCAATCAAAAACTCAACCTCTTTTACAATAGCTACAGAAAAATATAAAATACTTAGGAGTACACCTAACCAAGGAAGGGAAAGACCTCTACAAGGAAAACTACAAAACACTGGTGAAAGAAATCATAGACAACACAAAGTAATGGAAACACATCCCATGCTCAAGGATGGGCAGAATCAATATTGTGAAAATGACCATACTGCTAAAAGCAATCTACAAATTCAAAGCAGTTCCCATCAAAACATCACCATCATTCTTCACAGAAGTAGAAAGAACAATCCTAAAATTCATATAAAACCAAAAAAGAACCCACATAGCCAAAGCAAGACTAAGCAAAAAGAACAAATCTGGAAGCAACATATTACCTGACTTCAAACTATAAGGCCATAGTCACCAAAACAGCATGGTACTTGTATAAAAATAGGCACATAGACCAGTGGAACAGAATAGAGAACCCAGAAATGAAGCCAAATACTTGCAGCCAACTGATCTTCGACAATGCAAACAAAAACAAAGTGAGGAAAGGACACTACTCAACAAATGGTGCTGAGATAATTGGCAAAACACAGAAGAATTAAACTGGATCTTCATCTCTCACCTTATACAAATATCAACTCAAGATGGATCAAAGACTTTAAGACCTGAAACCATAAAGATTCTAGAAGATAACATTGGGAAAAACCCTTCTAGACATCGGCTTAGGCAAAGACTTCATGACCAAGAACCCAAAAGCAAACGTAACAAAAACAAAGATAAATAGGTGAGACTTAAACTAAAGAGCTTTTGCATGGAAAAAGGAACAGTCAGCATACTAAACAGACAACCTCCAGAGTGGGAGAAAATCTTAGCAATGTATATATCTGACAGAGGATCTATACATCTATCCAGAATCTACAAGGAACTCAAATCAGCAAGAAAAAAACAATCCCATCAAAAAGTGGGCTAATGACATGAATAGACAATTCTCAAAAGAAGATATACAAATGGCCAACAAACCTATGAAAAAAACTCAACATCACTAATAATCAGGGAAATGCAAATCAAAACCACAAGCAATACCACCTTACTCCTACAAGAATGGCCATAATCAAAAAATAATAGCTGTTGCTGTGGATGTGGTGGGAAAAGGAACACTTTTAAACTGCAGGTGGGAATGTAAACTAATACAACCTCTATGGAAAACAGTGTGGAGAATCCTTAAAGAACTAAAAATAGAACTACCATTTGATCCAGCAGTTGTGCTACTGGGTATCCACCCAGAGAAAAAGAAGTCATTATAGGAAAAAGATACTTGCACATGCACAATTTACAAGATAGTAGCACAATTCACAATTGTGAAAATATGGAACCAGCCCAAATGCCCATCAATTAATGAGTGGATAAAGAAATTGTGGTGTGTGTAAGTACACACACACACACACCATGGAATACTATTTAGCCATAAACAGGAATGAAATAATGGCATTCACAGCAACCTGGATGGAATTAGAGACCAGTATTTTAACTGAAGTAACTCAGGAATGGAAAACCAAACATTGTATGTTCTCACTCATAAGTGGAAGCTAAGCTATGAGGATGCAAAGGCGTAAGAATGATACAATGGACTTTGGGGATTCAGGAGAAAGGGTGTGTGTTAGTTATCACACTGCTCTGAAGAAATACCTGAGACTGAGTAATTTATAAAGGAAAGAGATTTAATAGAATCACAGTTCCTCATGGCTGAGAAGGCCTCAGGAAACTTATAATCATGGCGGAAGGGAAAGCAAACATGTTCTTCTTCACATGGCAGCAGGAAATAGAAGTATAGAATGAAGAGGGGAAAGCCCCTTATAAAACCATCAGATTCCATGAGACTCACTCATTATCACAAGAACAGCATGGAGGAACAGTCCGCATGGTCTAATCACCTCTTACAAGGTCCCTCCCTCAACACATGGGGATTACAATTCGGATTACAATTAAAGATGAGATTTGGGTGAGGACACAAAGCCAGACCGTATCAGGGTGGGAAGTGGGTGATGGATAAAAGACTACACATTGGGCACAGTGTAAAATGCTTGGGTGATGGGTGTACCAAAATCTCAGAAATCACCACTAAAGAACTTATTCAAGTAACCGAACACCACTTCTTCCCCATAAACCTATTGAAAAAAAGTAAGTAAATAATAAAATAAATACAATTTTTTATTAAAGGAAGTGGCCCTTCACTAACAACAGCAGAGGACATTGTTGAGCTAAGAAACTTGTAAGCCTCTTGTCCGGGCGTGGTGGCTCACACCTGTAATCCCAGCACTTTGGGAAGCCAAGGCAGGTGGATCACCTGAGGTCAGGAGTTCAAGACCAGCTTGGCCAACATGGCGAAACCCTGTCTCCACTAAAAATACAAAAAATTAGTTGGGTGTGGTGGTGGGCACCCATAATCCCAGCTACTTGGGACACTGAGGCAGGAGAATTGCTTGAACCCAGGAGGTGGAGGTTGCAGTGAGCCGAGATCATGTCATTGCACTCCAGCCTGGGCTACACAGCAAGACTCTGTCAAGAAAGAAAGAAACTTGTAAGCCACCCAAATCCTTCCATCACCCATGTGATATCTTACCTGGTCCAGAAAAATTCCAAATCAAATAAGTTTTAATAAAAAAGAGAATCCTACATCCATATTCTGTAAGAAAACAAAATGAAAGTCAAAACTTTTCAGCAGTTGTCAGTTATACTTCAATAAAGCTGTGTAAGAAAATTGGCTGGGTGCAGCAGCTTATGCCTGTAATCCCAACACTTTTGAAAGCTGAGGCGGGTGGATCACCTGAGGTCAGCAGTTCAAGACCAACCTAGTCAACATGGTAAAACCCCATCTCTACTAAAAATACAAAAATTAGCCTGGCATGGTGGCACATGCCTGTAGTCCTAGCTACTCGGGAGGCTGAGGCAGGAGAATCACTTCAACTTGGGAGGCAGAGGTTGCAGTGAGCTGAGATCACACTACTGCACCCCAGACTGGGAGACAGACTGAGACTCCGTCTTAAACATATATATATGTATATATATATGTGGAAAAATTTATATGTATATATATAGAAAAATTTTTTTAAGTAACCCCTATAACCCCACCATCCAGAATTAGCCATTAATATCTGGCATGCTTGCTTCCTGTCTTTTCCTTATGTATGAGTAACATTTTTTAAAACAACACAAGTGGCTAGGCACATGCACCTGTATTCCCAGCTACTGGGGGTCTGAGGCAGGAAGATCACTGGAGCCCAGAAGTTCAAGGCTGTAGTGCACTATGATCACACCTGTTACTAGCCATTATATTGCACCCTGGGCAACATAATGAGACTCTGTCTCTAATAATGATGATGTTTTTAATAAAAGAAAATAGCAAATAATACATGACCATATTTTCACTAAAATCAGAATAATACAGATGTAAAATCCCCTTGAATAATACCACCCTTATCCAGATCTGCTGCCCACCAAGAGTTTACCATTCTGTGTATGTACACGTACCCACAGAATAGGCGTAGAATTATTTTTTTATTTATATAAATGTCAGGCTGCAGGCATTATTTATACAACTTGCTTTTTTTCATTCTTGTTTTTGAGACAGATTCTCACTCTGTCGCCCAGGCTGGAGTGCAGTGGCACAATCTCAGCTCACTGCAACCTCCACCACCGGGATTCAAGCGATTCTCGTGCCTCGGCCTCCCAAGTAACTGGGACTACAAGCATGCACCACCACGCCCAGCTAATTTTTGTCTTTTTAGCAGAGACAGGGTTTCACCATCTTGTCCAGGCTGATCTCCAACTTCTGACCTCAGGTGATCCGCCCGCCTCGGCCTCCCAAAGTGCTAGGATTACAGGCATGAGCCTGCCTGTAAGACAAATTAGTCCATGTTTTTTTTTAAAAGAAAGAAAAACCTTTTCAGCAGTTTGGAGCTCTCCCTCAGTAATGGTAAATGTGATGGTTTGAACCAGCTTTCCTGTTGAAAACAACTAGAAAAACCAGAATACACATTATATATAGAAGGGTTTGAATGCCCACAAGCTATTTAAGTCAGTAATAAATTTCAGGAACATGATCTGGGAACAAAGAAAGCCCAGAGGGTGAGCCAGATACTTAGGCTGATTTTCCCCTTGAGACTCTGCCAATCTGAAAGCAAGGGTGAGAGAAGCTGAATGGAGCTTCCACAGACTCATGAGACTTTGAGGGACAAGACTGGAATTAAGGCACACCAAAGATGGAGACCCCAGTAAATCCCCAGGCTTTAAGCTGTGACTTTGAAAGGCTAAACCATGAGAATAACAGTGAATAGGAAATAGACTAGCACTCACTGACACTGAAGCCCTGTTCTGAACCTTCTCAATCTCTGAATGGATTAAGGTGATCTGAGATTGCTAGAACAACTAGCCTAGCCATCTGTCAGAAGCAAAGACAAATCTCTAGAAGAAGATATCCAGGCCTTCAAATTATCACTACACTAACGTATGATGTTTGCTACATATTTTAACTATAACTAGGCATATAAGGAGACAAGATCACATGAATGAAGACTAAGATAACAGACGAGTGAAACATCCGTAATTCAGATAATAGTCATCGTCTATGAACTTCAAAATAACAATGTTTGATATGTTTATGGAATTCAAAGACAATCTTGAGAAATTTGACATCAAATGAGACATTATGTTTTTAAAGATCCAGGAGGAAATTTCTGGGTTTTTTTTTTTTTTTTTTTTTAGATGGACTCTTGTTCTGTCGCCCAGGTCAGAGTGCAGTGGCGCAATCTCAGCTCACTGCAACCTTCACTTCCCAGGTTCAAGCAATTCTCGTGCCTCAACTACTGAGTAACTGAGATTACAGGCACCTGCCACCATGCGCAGCTAATTTTTGTATTTTTTAGTAGAGACAGGATTTTGCCATGTTGGCCAGGCTGGTCTCAAACTCCTGACCTCCGGTGATCCGCCCATCTTGGCCTCCCAAAGTGCTGGGACTACAGGCATGAGCCACCATGCCGGGCCCAAGAGCTGATGTCTTAACTGCAACAGTGGAAGCCATTAGAAAATAGTATGAAACACCTTTGGACCCTACCTCACATCCCCCTTCCCCATCTTTATCCAAACACAATGGAGAAAACATCCCAGGGATCCTCTTCACCCATGAGACCAGGAGCCAGTGGATAAATACTCTTCCTTTCCATCCTTTAATGGACAATTAAGGTGCATTCTATATAGCTATTCAGAGGGTCTAGCAGGATTAAGCCACACTCACAAGATGATCAACTTGGTAATACAAGTTCCTGTTGGCTTTTCCATCTATTATGTTTTCTTCTTCCCACTCACTCTTTCTAGAATCATTTCCCAAATAAGCCATCTGCATGCAAGCCCTTGTTTCAGACTCTTCTTTTAGGAAGCCCAGGTTAAGAGAGTAGATAATCAGGAATAGCCCTAGAAAGTAGACATCAAAATGAGACTCGAACCAGGGTCACTCACTAATCAGATGGCAAAAAATAATGACGTTATTTATGGTAAGTGGTGTTGAGAGTATACCCTGTCATGTGATAGATTCTTAATGGTGGAAGATTAATAAATGGTAAGGTATAATAAATGCAGGGGGAAAGTGAAGCTTTGTGTTATCAGCTATTTACTTTTCTGAATTCATTATACTTTAATTTTTTTTAAGTTTAAAAAAACTTGGCAAGTTGTGGTGGTCCATACCTATAATCCCAGCACTTTGGGAGACCAAGGCAGGAGGGCTGTTTGAGGCCAGGAGTTCACGACCAGCCTAGGCATCATAATGAGACCCCATTTCTACAAAAATAAATATAAAAAAATTATCCAGGCATGACAGCACATGCCTGTAGTCCAAGCTACTCAGAAGTTTACCATACTCAGGAGGCTGAGGCAGGAGAATCACTTGACCTTGGGAGGCGGAGGTTGCAGTGAGCTAATGTGGGTCACTTGAGCCCAGGAGTTCGAGGCTGCAGTGAGCTATGATCATGCCACTGCACTCCATGGAGCCTGGGTGACAGAACAAGACCCTGTCTCTAAAAAATAAAAACAAACTTTTCAGTGGATAAGAAACTCCAGAAGAAATAAAACTAGCCCTTATGGAAAAAAAAAAATGTAACACAGTATTCCCAAATGAACTAAATAAAATTAAGCAGTTGCACACAGGGAAAAACACATCAGGGATTTAAAAACTCAAAATAGAAATGGACAAACTAGAACTTACAAAGTGGGAAACTGATATTAGGAAAGAAGCTGAAGAAAAAGAAATAACCTTGGCCAGGCATGGTGGCTCACGCCTGTAATCCTAGCACTTTGGGAGGCTCATGCAGGTGGATCACCAGAGGTCAGGAGTTCGAGACCAGCCTGACCAACATGGTGAAACTCCGTCTCTACTAAAAATACAAAACTTTAGCCGGATGTGGTGGTGGGTGCCTGTAATCTCAGCTACTCAAGAGGCTGAGGCAGGAGAATTGCTTGAACCCAGGAGGCAGAGCTTGCAGTGAGCCGAGATGATACCATTACACTCCAGCCTGGGCAACAGAGTGAGATTCTGCCTCAAAACTAAATAAAGCAATAACCTTGAAATTATTAAAGTATAAGGTGCTTAAGAGAAAGTAAGTATGATAGAAAGTAGACTAAAGAAGAAGGAAGATAGATAGTGGATAGAAATGAAAAAAAAAAAAAAAAAGCCAAGAAAATGAAATTAAAGAAAGAGGTAGAAAGAATCAGTAAGAAAATGATAGATGTAGTAGTTAGACAAAACATAATATAATTAGAGATGCGTAAGAGAAAAAAACACTGAAATAGAACTAATATATAAAACTATAATTCAAGAAAATTTTCCTGAAATAAAAACTGAATCTATGTATTTAAAAGGCCCACCATGTAGGAAAATTGCTTCAAAGCAATCAACTCTGAAACAACCTATTAAAACTACTAGTAGACATTACAGTTTAAGGAAAAATAATTATCTGCTACTTCAGACAAAAGATCAAGACGTTTGTAAAGAAAATAAAGTCAAGTGAGCATCAGATTCCTCAAGAGTAACTTACAAAGCAAGATAGTAGTGAAACAATCTTGTCGAAAAATGTGAAGCAGGGATTTTTCATCTAACTCAACTATCCTTCAAATATCAAGAGTATAGAAAAAAAAATCTGTTATGAAATTCAGGTAACATAAAATTAACTATTTTAAAACAGTTTTTAAAATCAATTTGGTGGTATTGTCTTCATTCACAATGTTGTGCAAACTTCACATGTATCTATCTAGTTCCAAAACATTTTCATCACTTCAAAATGAAACCCCATAAACATTAAGCATATACTGCCTATCACCTCTCCCTTCAGCCCTTGGTAACTACCAACCTGTTACCTGTTTTTCTGTATTTATCTATTCTAGATATTTCATACATATGGAATCATACAATATACGACCTCTGGTTTCTTTCACTTAGCATAGTGTTTTCAAAGTTCATCCACATTGTAGCATGTAACAGCATTTCATTCCTTTTTATGGCTGAATAATATTCCATTGTATGGACATACCACCATCTGTTTATTCACACACTAATGAACATTTGGGTTATTTCTGCCTTTAGGCTATTATGAATAGTGCTGCTATGAAAATTTGAGTACAATGATTTGGTTAAGTACCTGTTTTCAACTCTGAGGGGTATATATCTAGAAATGGACTTGCTGGGTCATGTGACAATTCTATATTAACTTTTTGAGGAACCACCAAACTGTTTTCCATAGGAATTAAACCATCTTACATTCCCACTGGCAATGTATGAGAGTTCCAATTTCAACACATACTTCCAACACTTATTTTCTGTTTCTTTTAAAAATAGTCATTCTTATGAGTGTGAAGTAGTATCTCATGTGATTTTGATTTGTAGTTCTCCCTAATGACTAATGATGTTGAGCATCTTGTCATGTGCTTAGCCATAGAAAAATAATTTTTTAAAAATATGTGAAACATGAAAAAATTCAGTGTATGTTGTTCTAATAAGTCCTTCCTGAAAAATTCTCTAGAGGTGGAACTTCATCCAACTAAGAGATGAATGAGGAAACTGTTAAAAGGACTGGTCTGGTAGTGAGCATTGACTATATTTAACTATGGATCTTAAACAAATCAAAGATGGGGGTAAGGGTGAAAGAAAAGATTGTAGCTGTGTACTCTGACAAAGTACAAGCAACAAATTTTTTAAATGAGAGGAAAAGAAAAAAGAAATGGGAAATTGAATATATTCACTGTTTTTATATAAACCATAGGTGATAGTCAAATGTCTCATTTCAAGCAGACAAACCATATCATAGGAGCCTAAAGAAAATGTGAGCATTATATAAATATGTTAGTGGAATGATAATTACTAAGACAAAAATACAAATCATTCTAGTCACCAAAAATTTTTTCAATTAAAAGAAGCAAAGAAAAAAAAAAACCCAGACTACAGAGTGAAAAACACATAGTAAATTTAACATGCATAGTAAATATAACATAGAATAATAGAATATATCTAAGACCAGGCATTTAATGTGTAGCAATAAATGTAAATGGTCTTAACTAACTTATGAGAAGAAAAAAGATTTTCAGATTGGCTTACAAGGCAAAATCCAACTCTGTACTTTAAGAGACATTCCCAAAACAAAGATAAATACAATTAAAAGAAAGTATAAAACTATACAGGCAAAAACACATAAAGAAAGCTTAATGTTTATGGGGTTTCATTTTGAAGTGATGAAAATGTTTTGGAACTAGATAGATACATGTGAAGTTTGCACAACATTGTGAATGAAGACAATACCACCAAATTGATTTTAAAAACTGTTTTAAAATAGTTAATTGTGAACTTGATATCTGACAAGTTGAAATATTTATGGATGGAAAAAAGTGCTTAATGAGACAAAGAAGGATACTTTGTACTACTAAAGTCCATAATTCATAGTGAAAATATAAAAGTTAATAATTATGCATCAAATAACACAGCAGCAACCTTCATAAAGTATAAATACAGGTGATAAGAAGAGAAACACATGGAAGTACATTAATTAGAGAAGACTAAGATCCGCCCTCGGTTCAAGACGGGGAAAATGGGGAAATAAAAAAGAATTAAAAACGTAAGCAACATAACCGCAAAGTAGATCTTATGGCTATATATTGAACTCTTCAGCCTTATCAAAGAGAATATATTTGCTTTTCAAATACATGAAAATTAGTCATATATGAGATAATCAAGAAAACTTTAATTTCAATTAAGTAGAACTAAAAGAAACATCATTTTACCACAATGCAATAAAATTAAATTAAAAGGTGAGAAGTCTTTTCCATCTGGAAATTTTTAAAATTATTAAGCAACTCTTTAGTCAAAGACGCGAAACGGTATAATTTCTTTCAAAGATAATGATTATACATATCAGAATCTTGACGTATGGTTAAAGCACAGGTTTAAGCTGAGTGTGGTGGTGTGTGCCTGTAATTCCAGCTACTCAGGAGGCTGAGGCAGGAGGATCACTTGAGCCCAGGAGTTTGAGACCAGCCTGGGCAACACAGTGAGATCCCATCTCAAAAAATTAAACATTAAAACTTAGAAAAGCAAAGGTTAAAATACATAGAATATTTATAAAAATAAACATGAAAGTGTGACAATAGATGAATTAAGCATCTATCTCAAAAGTGAGAAAAAGAACAAAAAGTAAATCCAATGAAAGTGGAGAGAAGAAAGTAATAAAGAAAAAAGCAGAAGTTAATTGAGTTTAAAACCACATAATAGAACTTAGAACGAAAAAAAATAGTTATTTTAAATAATCAACATAATATATCTAATCATTATAAAAGAGAAGACACACACAAATTCAAACATGATAATGGAGCCGGGCGTGGTGGCTCATGCCTGTAATCCCAGCACTTTGGGAAGCTGAGGTGGGTGGATCACTTGAGGGTAGTAGTTCAAGGCCAGCCTGGCCAACACGGTGAAACCCATCTCTACTGAAAAATACAAAAATTAGTTGGGTGTGGTGGCATGTGCCTGTAATCCCAGCTACTTGGGAGGCTGAGGCATGAGAATCATTTGAGCCCAGGAGGTAGAGTTTGCAGTGAGCTGAGATCATACCACTACATTCCAGTCTGGGTAACAGGGTGGGACTCTGTCACAAAAAAAAAAACAAAAAAAAACCAAAAAAACAAAACAAAAAAACAAAAAAAAACATGATAATGGGAGAGTAACCATTGAATCAGAGGATATTCTAAAATATCATATGTCTCAGTTATATAGTCCTATACAGCTTACCAAAACTGACCCTAAAAGAGATAGAAAATCTAAAAGATCAATTTCCATGGAAGATAGAAAGATATTAATGAGCTAATCCCAAAAAAGCACCAGGCCCAGATGGATTTTTAGGGAAATTCTAACAGGCTTTTAAACAACCGATAGTCTTTTTTAAGAGACAGGTGTCTCACTATGTTGTCCAGGCTGGATTCTATAATCTTTTAATGAAATGACTATGTCATTGATTTGAAAACCCAATAAACACTACACATCCGTACACAAAATAGATCTATTGACTAAACTCATTTGTGAATATTGAAGCAGAAATCTTAAGTAAAATATTAACAAATAGAATTGAACACCTCATTAAAAATAGAATACATCATGATTAAGAGGTGTTTATTTTAGGAATGCAAACAGCGTGGCCCAGAAAGTCTAGAAACAGATGCAAATGCATACAGGAAATTGGAAAAGTGGCATATCAAATTAGTGGGGAGAAGTAGACTACTCAATAATGGTGTTGGACATTAAAAAGACACCTAGAAAAAAACAAATTAGATCTCTACACCATTACTTAACACAAAATAAATTTTATAAAGATTTGCATGTAAAAAATGAAACCATAAAAGCCCTAGAAATAAACATAATTCTTTACAATCTTAAGTGAGGATGACTTAAGTAGAAGACAAAATCCAGAAGCAATAAAGGAAAATAGTATTAAATTTGACTACGCAAAAACAAAATCTTCTTCATGGCAAAAAAAGAAGAAATTATAAAGTCAAAAAACAAAAAACTTGATAAAATATTTGCTAAAATTGGAACAAAAGCTAATTTTCTTAATATGTAATGAGCTCCTAAAGAAAACAATAAGAAAAAGAGCAACAACCCGCAGAAAAATGGGTAAAGGATATGAAAAAAAGTTCAGAAAAGAAAATTCAAATGACTTAATGAAGTGAATGTGACATTAATACTATTGAGTGTGATGATATTGATCGATGATATGAAATATATAAAAGATGCTTAACATGCTCCTAATGAGAAAAATACAAATTAAATCCACAATTATATGGAATTTTCAACTACCTGATTGACAGGATCAAAAATTATATGACACATGGTATTAGCACAGCTGTGGGCAAACAGGAATACTCATACATTACTGGTGAGAGGGTAATTTCCTACAAACACTATGGAGATCAATTTGACAATTCAAATAATAAATACAATTATCTTTTTTTCTTTCTTTTTTTTTTTTTTTTTTTTTTTTTTTTTTTTTTTTTTTTTGAGTCTCACTCTCACCCAGGCTGGAGTGCAGTAGCACAACCTCAGCTCACTGAAACCCCTGCCTCCCGGATTCAGGTGACTCTCCTGCCTCAGCCTCCCAAGTAGGTGGGATAACAGGCATGCACCACCATGCCTGGCTAATTTTTGTATTTTTAGTAGAGAAGGGGTTTCACCATGTTGGCCAGGCTGGTCTCAGACTCCTGACCTCAAGTGATCTGTCCACCTCAGCCTCCCAAAGTGCTGGGATTGTAAGCATGAGCCACCATGCCCGGCCTAGAAATATAATTATCTTTTAATCCAACAATTCTACCTCCAAGAGTTTGTCCTGAAAGTATACTTGCCAAGGTAAGAAATTATGCATGGACAAGGTTATTATTTCAGCATTGCTTGAAAAAGCAAACATTGGAAACACCCCAAATATCCAATAAGGAACTCATCAAATAAATTATGTAATAATCATGAAACTACACTGCTATTAAAAGAAGGTATCCACCTTAAATGTGCTGATATGGAATAATATTTAAGATACATTTTTTGTCTGCTTGTTTTTTGGCTTTAAACAACAGAAATTTATTCTCTCACAGTTCTGGAGGCTAGAAGTACAACATCAAGGTGTCACGGGTCTGTTCCCTGTGAAGGGCGAGGGGAAGATCTGTTCCAGGCCTCTCTTCCAGTTCTGATGCTTGCTGGTAAGTCCTTTGCACTCCTTGATTTAGAGTCATCACTCCAGTCCACCTCCGTCTTCACAGGGCATTCTCCTCTCTGTCTGTGTGTGTCTCCAAGATATATTTTTAAGGGAAAAAATAGTGTATGGTACATGTAAGAAAGTATGTAAACCCACCTATGAGCATGTGTGTGAATATAAATAAAATACCTCTGAAAGCATACCAGGAAGTTAGTGAGTGATCACCTCTGGAAAAGGGAACTGGGTAGGTAGGGGAAGAGATAGAAGAGAAACTTGCTTTTTACTGTATTTCCATTTAAACCTTTTTTACAGCTTTATTGAGGTATATTTCACATACCATAAAATCCACCCATTTAAAATGTATAGTTCAGTGGTTTTTAATGTATTCACAGACTTTTGCAACCATCACCAAAATCTAATTTTAGAACATTTTCAACAATCCAAAAAGAAACCACAAACACATTAGCAGTCATTCTCCATTCCCAACTCCCAACCCCCAGCCCCAGGTAGCCACTAATCTTTCTGTATGGATTCACCTATTCTGGACATTTCACATAAATAGAATTATACAGTATGTGGTTTTTGTGACTGAATTGTTGTACTTAGTGTATTAGTCAGGGTTCTCCAGAGGGACAGAACTAACAGGATAGATGTATATATGAATGGGAGTTTATTAAGGAGTATTGACTCACACCATCACAAGGTGAAGTCCCACAGTAGGATGTCTGCAAGCTGAGGAGCAAGGAAGCCAGTCCAAGTCCTAAAACCCCAAAAGTAGGGAAGCTGACAGTGCAGCCTTCAGTCTGTGGTGGAAGGCCCGAGAGCCCCCCGGAAAACCACCGGTGTAGCTCCAAGAGTCCAAAAGCTTAAGAACTTGGAGCCCAATGTTCCAGGGCAGGAAGCATCCAGCATGGGAGAAAGATGGAGGCCAGAAGACTCAGCCAGTCTAGTCCTTCCACGTTCCTCTGCCTGCCTTATTCCAGCTGTGCGGGCAGCTGATTAGATGGTGCCCACCCAGATTGAGGGTGGTCTCCTTCTCCCAGTCCACCAGCTCAAATGTTAATCTCCTTTGGCAACACCCTCACAGACACACCCGGGAAAATATTTGGCATCCATCGATCCAATCCAGTTGACACTCAATATTAACCATCACACTTACCATAATGTTTTCATTGTTCATTTATACTGTAGCATGCATCAGTGTTTCCTTCTTTTTTATTGTTTAATAATATTCCATTATGTGAATATACCACAACCTGTTTATCCGTTCATCAGTGGATAGACATTTTAAGTCTTTCTACTTTTTGGGCACTATTGATGAAACTGATAAACATTTTCTACAAATGTTTGTGTATAAGTAATGTGTTTTCATTACTCTTGGGTATATACCTACACGTAAAATTTCTGGATTATATGGCAACTGTGTATTTAAGTTTTTAAGGAGCTGCCAAACAGTTTTCCAAAGTGGCTGCATCACTTTCCATTTATACATTTTGAATTTTAAACCAGGTTCTGGTATTACCTATGCAAGATAATCAATAAAACATTGTTTAAATAATAAATTAGAGCTATACTCACTGACTTAGAGAGGTTTCCATTACAAATTATAATCTGAAGCAAGGTACTATACAGACAAATATATAAAAATATAATGAGTAATATGGCCGTATTTTTGTAAATTGAACACCAGACAACTTGTGTGTGTGCATTCATATGCATTTTGTATCAGTTATAAGTGCTTCTGGATACAAAATAATAGTAAACCACACTAACAGTGGTACGAAAAAATAGGGTTTTTTTCCTATGACTGGTACCCTAAAGATTTCTGTTTCTGCCACTGGTTCAGCAGCTCAGTAGGACCCCGAAAGACTCAGATTCTTTTCATATTTTGACTCCACCATCCTCAATGTATTGGTTTGTCATTTCGCGGTCACACGCTGCCTGCAGCACTAACTCAGCATCATCGATGCATTCTAGGCAGGAAGAAGAGCGAAGGGCAAGAGACTCTGCTAAATGAGTCAGCAAAAATGTCCACTCAGCTAACTTCCACTGATATTTCATTGGTCAAAACTGGATCACATGACTACCACTAGCTGCAGAATAGGCCAGGAAATATGGGGTACAAATTATCATTATTGACTTGAACCAGTCATGACCCATTGCCAGGGCTGAGCACCTTGCATTCCAAATCAGGATTCTACTAGCAAGGAGGAATGGGAAGACTGCCTGACACCATGTACATATAAATGAAAGATGGCTGTATGAGCATGGAGAAATGTATGGATGGATGCATATAAGAGTGCTAACAATGGTTTGGAAGGGTGGAGGGAACACACAAGGACAGGTAAGAGGGAAGAAGTAAAACAGTGATGCATTAATTAAAATATCAACTGAGGACTCAGCAATTAAGCCCTGAAAGCAGGACACATTCTAGCGTACATTGAATAGACTGAGGCCAATGTGAGACACACTAAAGGAAGATGCATAACCAATCTCCTGGTAACACAGAGTTAGCATTTTATCAGTCACCCAGGCTGGAGTGCAGTGGCATGATCTCTGCTCACTGCAACCTCCGCCTCCTGGATTCAAGCAATTTCAAGCAATTCTCCAGCCTCAGCCTCCCGAGTAGCTGAGATGACAGGCGCCCGCCACCACGCCTGGCTAATTTTTGTATTTTTAGTAGATACAGGGTTTCACCATGTTGGCCACACTGGTCTTGAACTCCTGACCTCAGGTGATCCACCCTCCTTGGCCTCCCAGAGTGCTGGGATTACAGACGTGAGCCACCGTGCTCAGCCTGCTTTTTCTTTTTTTAGCCAACCAACCAAACAGCAGTGATATCAGTTTCTTAAGAATGAGGAAGCGGAGAGTTGGACATTGATGTCAGGAACCCTCTGAATATTCACTGGCTTATATTGGACAATATATAATAATATGCTGATAAATATAACGATATACAGTAAATGGAACAGATTGCTCAATTTTAAAAAATTCATAGGAACTTTATTTGAAGCTCTGAAATCATTTTATAGAGATACAGAACTGGACATACGTATAGAAAGAATAGCCTTAAAAGCAGGGAGCCACAAACAGCAAAGTAAAACTTAATATCAAGTGTTTTAACAGAGGGTGCGGTCTAGATACTGGGTGTCATGTGGTCCTAAAGATTTACCAAGGTCTCTTGCTCTGCTTCCCACTCTGATCATTGTGTTTCCTCCAAAACTTGGAAGAGAATGAGGGCAGAGAATCTAAATCAGTTTTGGATAATAGTGATGGAAGCAGCAACCCATCTAGAGTGGCTGCTGCCAAGATGCCGGCTGCAGCAGGGTGGCACGACCCGGGCCTCCTGCACCACAGGGCAAAGCAGAGCATGCAGGAGTCCCCCCCTCCCTGGGTGCTGCTGCAGCTGCCTAAGTCCGGCTGTGGACCAGGGCATGCTGGTGCTCTTGGTAGGGGCTCAGAAGTGCCTGCTGCCACTGCCTGGCCTCTCCCTGCTCACAGAGTTCACTCTGGTTGTGGAGCAAGGGTGGGGCTGAGCCCAGGTATTGTCGCAGCCTGGCCAGGTGGACGCATGCTCAGGGCAGTGCTGACATGCTAGCCCCCTGCTGCCTCAGCGCCTTCTGGACTTTCGGTACCAACAAGCACGGGAGGGAAGCTGGGGTTTGGGAGCACTGAAGGCAGCTCAGTGGTGGCCTGCAGGTGCCTCTTGGCCCAAGCAGCCTAGGCACCATGGACTGTAGCAGGAGGCAGACAGGCTCTTGGGCAGAAGGGGGCAGGTCTCCACTGAAGCCCCACCTTCAGGGGGAAGGCCTGAAGCCTGGGGGCCAGGCTGCCATTCCTGCAGACTGAAGAGGGAACTCTGTTGCTTCTTCTTGGGCCCACCCATGGCAGCACGCACCTCCCTTCTCTGAAGACCATAAAAATTCCGGACTCAGCCAGAGCAGAGAAGACATTGGGATGACCAGCTGTAGAGAGGAGCTACCCTCTCCAGGGCCTCCTCTCTGCTGAGAGCAGCAGACATCAGGATGACCAGCTACAGAGAGGAGCTACTCTCTCTGCTGAGAACTGAGCACTTGTTGGGATGACCTGTCTGCAGAGAGGAGCCACCCACTCCAGACTTCCTCTCTTCTGAGAGCTGAACACTTGACAGGATGACCTGCCTACAGAGAGGAGCTACCCTGGGCTGTTCTAACCTCAGTAAAGCTCCTCTTTGTCTTGCTCGCCTTCTACTTGTCTGCATACTTCATTCTTCCTGGACACAAAACAAGAACTTGGGCAAAGGCACCACCAGCCACAGAGGTTTCTAGCCAGAAAAGCAACACCCAAAGATCCTGTAACAATAGAACCGAAACAGATGGGGGATATATTAGATACTGCTAGGGGCCTACTTCATCCCCTCTGCCACATCTCAGATTCCTGCTGTGGCTTTGGTAGCCAACTCTGCAAAAGTATCCATTTACTTCACTCTAACAACATCTTGCCTCGGGTGCATACTGTTTTCTTTGCTTTCTACACTGGGACTTCTCTGAAACTATGCACAACAGTAGGAGTTTACTCAGCCTGTACACATGCCACAGCCAGCTATTATGTGATGGAAATGGAACATTCTAGGATCAGGTCCAACAGTCCAATCCAGAGAGAAATCTAGAGAGCGCTGGTAAGATCAACAAGCAGATGGCTCACACTGCCATGCCACCTGACTATGTTATACCAATGCCATTTTCTCAGCTCACACCTGTGGTCTCATGGGACAGGAAAGGTATTACCCACAACCAAATATCAGAGGAAGAAAAACTCAGGCTTTGTTTATGGATCCATAGTCTTGATTTGCTGGTGTAAGTTGAAAATGGATTGCACCACACAATAGCCTCACTCAAGGATGGCTCCAAAGGACAGTGATGAGAGGGAGTAGAGAACGGTGGGCAGATCTGTGAGTAACACCCTTGGTCATTCACTCTGATGAAGGAAGAAGTGGCCTGAGGTACACAGACTCCTACAGAGTGACAGATGGTTGGTTGATTGGTCAAGGACCTGGAAGAGGCAGAATGGGAAACAAATAGGCAGACTGGAAACAAAGAGGTCTGGAGAAGCAGCATGGGAAGGGGCACAAATAACATCTATTTTTGTGTCTGGTGTCCATGCCCACCAGAAACTATCTACCATGAAGTAGGCCCTTAACAACCCAGTAGATGGGATGACTGGTCTAACTTGTCTCTTTCTTTGGCCATTCTAGTGCTAATTCAACACACCTGTGAACGGAGTGCCCACAGTAGCATGGCTGGAAGACATGCATGGCCCAATATGATAGTCTCCCTCTCCCAAGGCTGGTCCCAACTGCCGCACTGCTGAATGCCCAGCCTAACTCAACTAACACTGAGTCCTTGCTTGTATGGTACCACTCCTCAAGGAGATCAGCCGGCCATCTGATGCCAAGTTAATTACACTGGACTCCTTCTACTCTGTAGAAAGCAGTAATTTGTTCTTACTGGAATTGATACCTCCTCTGGATATGTGTTTGTCTTCCAGGTCCACAACGCCTCTACCAATACCACCATTAGAGGGATAACAAAGGCCTGATTTACCCAATGAGATCCCATGTAATATTGCCTCAGATCACTGGCCCCTGTTATGAAAGAGGACATGTGATTGGTTCTACCCTATACTGTCATGCCCAAAGCAGCCACCCTAATAAAATGATGAAATGGTTTTGTGCAGCACAGTGGCTCATGGCTGTAATCCCAGCACTTTGAGAGGCTGAGGCAGGCAGATCACTTGAGGTCAGGCGTCCGAGGCCAGCCTGGTCAACATGGTGAAAACCTGTCCCTTCTAAAAATACAAAAATTAGCTGGGTGTGGTATTGTGTGCCTGTAGTCTTAGCCACTCAGGAGGCTGAGGCAGGAGAATCACTTGAACCCGGGAGGCGGAGGCTGCAGTGAGCCAAGATCACACCATTGTACTCCAGTCTGGGTGACAGAGCAAGATTCTGTCTCAAAAAAGAAAATAAATGGGCTGGGCATGATGGTTAATGCCTGTAATCCCAAGACTTTGGGAGGCCCAGACAGGAGGATTGCTTGAGACCAGGAGTTCAAGACCACCTGAGCAAAATAGTGAGCTACAAAAAAAATAAAAATAAAAAACCAGCTGGGCATGGTGGCACACGACTGTACTCCCAGCTACTTGGGAGGCTGAGGTGGGAGAATCACTTGAGCCCAGGAGATCAAGACTGCAGTGAACTGTGATAAGCCTACTGCACTCCAGCCTGGGCAACAGAGTGAGACTCTGTCTCAAAAAAAAAAAAAAAAAAAAGACAATGGTGGAATGGCCTATTACAGGCTCAGTTGAAATGCCTGCTCAGATACAACTGAGCAAGTTGAAGCACTGGTCAGTTGCCAACAGGATGCAAGTTTTGTGCTGAGTCTGTAGCTGGTAAGGTGCTTTGTCTCCAGTAACTAAAATATATGGGTCCACAAACCCATATATTTGAAAGGAATGCCCCTTTTACCACCACTCCCCGTTAGTTACTTGCAAAATATATGCTTCCCGTCCCCACAATCATAGGCTCTGTAAAGTCCTGGTCTCTGATAGGAGAGCCATTTCACCTAAGAGCCACCAAAGTCACAATGAGTGCGTGACCATTGGACTCCTCATGCCAATGGAGCAATAGGTTAAAAAAGAAAAGAATAAAAGACTTTCCACAGCCAGTGGGTTACACGTGGCCACAAATTATTTGTCACTGCACCCAACAAGAGGTGGGATCTATGTTCCCTCCACCTTGAATCTGTGCTATGTGGCTGCTCTGACCAAGAGAACACAGTGGAAGTGATGCTATGAGAACTCCTGGTGTAGCCCTCAGGAAGTCCCCCCTTTCCTTTCAGTTCCTTTGTAGTTACCTGCCCATTGGAGCATATTGGCTGACAAACACACAGGCCTCAGATCAACAGAATGAAGTGGTATCTCGTTTTGTTGTTGCTGTTTTATTTTTTTGAGACAGAGCTCACTCTGTCACCCAGGCTGGAGTATAATGGCGTGATCTCGGCTCACTGCAACCTCCACCCGCTGGGTTCAAGCGATTCTCCTGCCTCAGCCTCCTAAGTAGCCGAGATTACAAGTGCCTACCACCACACCCTGTTTTTTTTTTTAATTTTTTTATTTTTATTTTTTTATTTTTTTATTTTTAGTAGAGGTGGGGTTTTGCCATGTTGGACAGGCTGGTCTTGAACTCCTGACCTCAGGTGATCCATCTGCCTTGGTCTCCCACAGTGCTGGGATTACAGATGTGAGCCAGTGCGCCCAATCTGAAGTGGTATTTCTTAAACAAGACTGTCAGTCCCCTTTCCCAAAGGTCTCCTGAGACATGTTTCATTGGAGTCCACCTGCCTGGAGCATGACTGTCTTGCTCCACTCGTCCGTACTTGCTATGGCAGGCAACTCTTGCTACAAACCCTAATGTTCAACATGTCTACAGTCATTAGCAGCAGTAGTCTCTGCTTCTTCTATGGAACACCATTACTAGACTCCGACGGGATGGAAAAACACCTTTGTTGATCATTCCTGGCTTTGAGTCAAGCAACATGTCAGGAGCAGCAGCTTGGGAAGTGGTTGCTGCCTGCTAGTCTCCAGTCAGGACTGATATATGCAGTCTGGTCTGTCTGTTGCTACTGTAGACATTTCATTTGGAATAGCTACACTGATATAGTAATTGGAAATACTTATGTTTTTATATTACATGTCCATGGAAATGATTTGCATAAAAGGATCTTTACATGCCAAATAAAACATTACCACAAAACTCAGGTTGATGTCAAATGACTGCTTTTGTGGCAATTAACATCCCACTTTGGGTCAGTCTTGTTGTTGTCCTTGTTTTTGTTATTAGAACCAACTATAGAACAACACCACCAGGATTCATGAAAAAAATAATTGATAATCTGAACTTCATTAAAATTAAAATCTCCTGCTATGTAAAAGACACTGTCAAGAGAATGAGAAGATGAGCCATAGACAGAGAAAAAGCACTTACAAAAGAGGTATCTGATAAAGGACTATTAAACAAAATAGACAAAACACTCTTAAAACTCAACAATAAGAAAATGAACAACCTGACTGAAAACAGGCAAAAGACTTGAACAGACATCTCGCCAAAGAAGATATAAGACGGCAATTCGCATCCGAAAACATGCTCAACAAACGTATGTCATCAGGGAAACGCAAATTAAAAAAACATGAGGCCAAACATGGTGGCTCGTGCTTGTAACCCCAGCACTCTGGGAGGCCAAGGCAGGTGGCTCTCTTGAGCCCAGGAGTTCGAGACAAGCCTAGGCAACATGGTGAAACCCTGTCAAAAAACAAAAATAAGGCCGGGTGTGGTGGCTCATGCCTGTAATCTCAGCACTTTGGGAGGCTGAGGTGGGCAAATCACGAGGTCAGGAGTTTGAGACCAGCCTGACCAACATAGTGAAACCCCGTCTCTACTAAAAATCCAAAAATTAGCTGGGCATGGTGGTGTGTGCCTGTAATCCCAGCTGCTCAGTAGGCTGAGGCAGGAGACTCGGTTGAACCCAGGAGGTGGAAGTTGCCATAAGCCGAGATCGTGCCACTGCACTCCAGCCTGGGCGACAGAGCGAGACTCTGTCTCAAAAAAAAATTAATTAATAAATAGAATAAAAACTGAGATACTACTACACACCTTTTTAAATGGAGAAAATCTAAAACCCCAAATGCTGGTGAGGATGTGGAACAACAGGAACTCTCATTCATTGCTGGTGGGAACACAAAATTGTACAGCCACTATAGAAGACAGTTTGCAAAATTAATATACTCTTATCATCTGATCTAGCAATCATACTCTTTGATGTTAAATATTTACCCAAAGAAGGTGAAAAATTATGTCCACACGAAAACCTGCACATGGATGTTTATAGCAGCTTTATCTATAATTGTCACTATTTAGAAGCAACCACGACGTCCTTCAGTGGGTAAGTGGATAAACTGTGGCATACCCAGACAATGGCATATTATTCAGCACTAAAAAGAGAAGAGCGGTTGGGCATGGTGGCTCACGCCTGTAATCCTAGCACTTTAGGAGGCTAAGGCGGGCGGATCACTTGAGGCCAGGAGTTCGAGACCAGCCTGGCCAACATGGTGAAACCCTGTCACTACTAAAAATACTAAAATTAGCTGGGCGTGGTGGCGCACGCCTGTAATCCCAGCTACTTGGGAGGCTGAGGCATAAGAATCACTTGAACCCGAGAAGCAGAGGTTGCAGCAAGCCGAGATCACCCCACTGTACACCACCCTGGGTGACAGAGTGAGACTGCATCTCAAAATAAATAAATAAAAATAAAAAGAGACGAGCTGTCCAGCAATGAAAAGACGTGAGAAACCTTAAATGCATATTACCAGGCGAAAGAAGTAAATCTAAAAAGGCTACATATTGTGTGATTCCAACTACTTGATATTCTGGAAAAGGCAAAACTATGGAGACAGTTAAAAGATCAGGGGTTGCCAGGAGTTGGGGGAAAAGAGGCATTTTAGGGCAGTGAAACTCTTTCATATGATACTATCATAGTGGGTACACATACACCAAGAGTGAACCCTAATGTAAATTATGGACTTTGAATGATAATGATGTGTCAATGTCGATTCACCAATTGTAACAAATGTACCACACTGGGGTTGCATGTTGACAGTGGGGGAGGTTGTGCATGGGTAGGGGTAGGAAGTTTATGGAAATTCTACGTACTTTTGTACTTTCTTTTTTTATGAAGCAAAGTCTTGCTCTGTCACCTAGTCTGAAGTGCAGTGATGCAATCATGGTTCACCACAGCTGCGACCTCCCAGGCTCAAGCCATCCTCCCACCTCAGCCTCCTGAATAGCTGGGACTACAGGCACATGCCACCACACCTGGCCAATTTTTGTATTTTTTGTGAAGACAGGGTTTCACCGTGTTGCCCAGACTGATCTTGAACTCCTGACCTCAGGTGATTCACCTGCCTTGGCCTCCCAATGTGCTGGGATTACAGGTGTGAGCTACCGCTCCTGGCTACAAACTTAAAACTGCTGTAAAAAACAAAGTCTACTTTAAAAACAAAAACAAAAACAAAAAACTGCAGAAGAGCTTTACATATGTCCTAACATGCCTCCTCTTTGAAGCACTGAAGCTGTTTGGATGTTAAAAAGCTCTTTCATATAAGATTCTTGGGTGACAGTAGAAACATGTGAATTCAAACCATATAAAAAAAGTTTGAAACAGCTGAGTCCACTGACTGAGGTTCACTGCTAACTAAGTGCATGTCCATAATTAGGCCAGCTTTCTTGGATCTTGCACCTCAATGTGAATATGAGAATATTGCACCACCTGCACCTTGAAAATATGATTTATTTATTTTGATTTTCCATTTTTTATTTCCATAGTGATAAAGTGGTAAGTTTTCAAGACTATTGTCACAGTGGATCCAGTGATGCTAGAGGGAGCATAACTTTGGAAGTCAGGTAGTGACTTGTACTGAATAAACAGGAGGAAAGAGATTGCAGGCCCAGACTTGTGCAAAAAAAGTGTATTCAGAATCAGGAGACTTCAGGCAGCAAACTTGGTGGTATTCTGTCCTTCACAGCAGATGGGTCCAGAGCTGATGGAAGGTCCATGTGATTCACACAGAGAGATTCTCAAGGCCAGATTTCTCCCCAATGTGGAAGATTCAAACGAATTATTCAGTGTGGATATTCTGAAGGGACACAGCTAGAACGAAAGGTAAGTGAAGAAGAGTTTTATAAAATAGAAGAAAATTTCACCTTTGCCCCCTGAAGGTTCACTGAAAATCAACCGACAAAAGGCAGGTTGATAGGAAAAAAGGCATACAAATGTGTTAACATGCACAGGGGAGAATCACAGAGTCATTGCCCCACCACACAACGGGGTACAGATGGTTATATACCCTTCTTCTTAGGGGAGAGGAAGATAGGGAAGTGTGGATGATTTTAGAGGGATAGTAAATGACTTTTAGGTGAATTCAATGGGCTTGAAGAACATACGGTGGCCTGAAACAAAGTCTGCTGGGCCAAAAGAACAGACAATAATTTGCAACAAGTCTGTCCAGATGTGTTGACAGACTTCAGTCTTTCTTCCTGAGATATGACTTTAGTTAATGATCAGGAAAGTGACCAGAGGTAACTGTTTTCTTCTTTGGCAGGTCCAGACATTAGGCAGATAAGAGAACTTCAGAGAACCATTTCATCCTGTGCTTTGGGAGAAACAGAGAATTGAGACAGGAGTAGGCAGAGGTCAGAGACCTGGGGAATTCTTCTTCAAGTCAGCAGGTCAAAATGCCGTGTTTTGGGGGTATTGGTTTCTAAGCCCCAACTCTCTTATTGGTTCTGTTTCTCTGGAGAACCCTAATACGATGATTTTTAAAGCCAGAAAAAAAAAAAAAGGCAGTGAGGCAAATTGCATCCTCTGACAAAGTTTCTGCCACATCTCATTTACTAAAGCAATCATATGGCCATGCCCCACCCCAGTAAGTGGAGTGGCAATTCTACCATATGCCTGAAAGAAGGAAAACCAGACATATTTGGTGAACAGCACTAGTGATTACCTCACATTCTACTACCTGCGTAGGGGAAGAAATGGGCCCATGATAATGTTCATTTGTAACTCTTTTACCTTATTAGTGGCAAGTTTAATGGAGTTTCTCTCCAGTGTTGTTTCCCTTCAGCCTGAAGAACTTTCTTTAGCACTTTTTGTAATGCAGGTTTGCAGCAACAAATTCTCTTACCTTTTATTCGTAGAAAGTGTTTTCATTTTGTTTCACTCTTGAAGGGTATTTTTGCTGGGTATAGAATTATGCACTGACAGGTTTTTTTTTTTTCTTTTCAGAATTTAAAATATGTTTCCAGTGTCTCCCTGCCTCTATGGTTTCTAATGATGAAGTCATTTGTGGCAGTGCTCCGTATATGTGATATGTCATTTCCCTTCGGCTGCTCTTTGTCTTTGGTTTTCCGCAGGTTGACTGGGACGTGGCTAATGATGGTTTACTTTGTTCTTATCCTTTTTTGCTTTCTTGAAATATTTTTTTCCCAGCTCCATTGTATCTCTCCTCTTTTTAGAATTCCAATTGCATGTATATCAGACCTTGTTGTATTTTCCCCCAGATCACTCAGGATCTGTTCATTTTTAAAAATCGTTTTTTCTCTGTACTCTTTGGGTTAGATAGTTCCTCTCAAGGCATCTTCCAGACATGCCATTTTTTGGTTCTAAAATTTTCACTTGGTTCTTTTTAATTGTTTCTGTTTCTCTGCTGAGATTTCCTTTTTGGTCATTCACTGCAAGCATATTTTCTTTACATCATTGAGCATAGTTATAGTAGCTGTATTAAAAATCCTGTCTACCAGTTCCAGCATCCAGGTCATCCTGTGGTTAGTCTCCATTGGTGACCTTCTCTCTTATGTATGGATATTGTTTTCCTGTGTGTCTCTATGTCTAGTAATTTTGGATAATATCCTAGATACTAGAAATGATACGTTGTAAGACTCTGGATTCATTATATTTTTTTAAGATTATTGACTTTTTTTGTTTGTTTAATGAGCAGTTGGGTGTAGTCGAACTCCAAACTCTATCTCCTCTGTGGTGGGTAGCAACTGAAATCTAAGTTCAGTTTTTTCCTCCTTATGTTAGACTTCTTGAAATCTGCCCTATGAATGTGTAGGTCAGGGGACAGCCAGTATATACACCGAATTTAGGGCTCCCCATTTATGCATCTCTTTTGTCATATTTTAACCCCTTCCTTTGTTTTCCAGCTGCTGTGGTCACCCTAAACTCCTCTACATATTCGTGCCTCTTAGGCTAAGGGTTTCTCTGCTTTAGTCACCTGGGTGGTGGCTGAGTGAAGCCTGACTTCAGGCAAAAAGCTGAAAGAGAGAGAGGGGAGAGAGAGAGAGAGAGAGAGATTATAAGGAAGTGGCTAATGCAATGATGAAGGCTGAGAAGGCCCATGATCTGTCATCAGCAAGCTGGAGACATAGAAATCCAGTGATATAATTCATTCTGAATCTAAAGGCCTAGAGGAAATGGTGTAAATTTGTATCCAAGGTCAGGAGGGGATGAGATGAGATATCCCAGCTCAAGCAGTGAAGAAGGGAAAAGTGGAGGAAATTTCTTCTTCTTCCACCTTTTGTTCTATTCAGGTCCTCAAAAGATTGGATGATACCCACCCACCTTGTGTAGGGCCATCTACTTCACTGAGCCCACTGATTCAAACGCTAATCTCATCCAGAATGACCCTCACAGGCACATTCAGAAATAACATTTAACCTGGGCACCCTAGGCCTAGTGAAATTGACACATACAACCAACCATCACAATTATGAAAGCACAGAGACAGCACAGACCCAGCCAACCTTCAATGAACATTTAGTCTGAGTGAGTTTGGGTGCTTGTTTTTTCCCACAGCGTAACTTAGGCTATCCTGACTGATACCAAGATGAGTACCTAGAAAATGGTGACCACAAGAAAAGGAAATAGATAGCACAGGCTTAAATGCAGGCATCCAACTTCATGGAGACTTCTATTGGTGCCTGGATGGTCGTTGATCCAGGTTTGCAATGGCAAAACTTGGTAAAACTTGGAAGGTGATAACTCCAAGATAACTTGGAAGACAGAAAATTCACCCAATGAAAACTCTTTTTCCTCCCGACATGGAATCCAGCAGGCAATGTTCAAGATAGTGAATGTGCTATCAACCTGTGTTCCAAAGTCAGAGCATGTACAGCATGATGGACATGGGGGATAAACCTTTCTCAAGACACTGAGATTTGGAGGTTTGTTACTTCAGCAGAAGCCAAACCATTCTGGCCACAAAAGGAGGCATTACATACTCCCTCCTTGGGACATTTCGTTACCAGAAAGGGGTCCCGATTCAGACCCCAAGAGAGGGTTCTTGGATCTTGGCACAAGAAAGAATTCAGGACAAGTCTACAGAGTAAAGTGAAAGCAAGTTTATTAAGAAAGTAAAGGAGCCAGGCATGGTGGCTCATGCCTATAATCCCAGCACTTGGGGAGGCTGAGGTGGGCAGATCACCTGAGGTCAGGAGTTCAAGACCAGTCTGGTCAACATGGTGGAACCCCATCTCTACTAAAAATACAAAAATTAGCTGGGTGTGGTGGCAGGCTCCTATAACCAGCTACTCAGGAGGTTGATGCAAAAGAATCACTGGAACCCAGGAGGCAGAGATTGCAGTGAGCCGAGATCGCCCCGTTGCACTTCAGCCTGGGTGACAAGAGTGAAACTCCATCTCTGAAAAATAAACAAAGTAAAGGAATAAAGAATGGCTACTCCACAGACAAAGCAGCCCCGTGGGCTGCTGGTTGCCCATTTTTATGGTTATTTATTGATTGTATGCTAAACAAGGGCTGGATTATTCATGCCTCCCCCTTTTAGACCATATAGGGTAACTTCCTGATGTTGCCATGACGTTTGTAAACTGTCATGGTGCTGGTAGGAGTGTAGTAGTGAGGATGACCAGAGGTCACTCTCGTTGCCATCTTGGTTTTGGTGGGTTTTGGCCAGCTTTTTTACTGCTAACTGTTTTATCAGCAAGGTCTTTATGACCTGTATCTTGTGCGGACTTTCTATCTTGTCCTGTGATCAAGAATGCTTTAACCTCCTGGGAATGCAGCCCCTCAGGTCTTAGCCTTATTTTACCCAGTCCCTACTCAAGATGAAGTTGTTCTGGTTCAAATGCCTCTGACAGTTTATCCGATCACATTCATGGAGTGTGGCTGTGAGTGGTGGACAAACTACACTGTGTTTTCCCTTGGTACTGATAGAGTGGAGGCAGTGGGAGATCCAGGACTGTGTGGCTATCTATGGCTGCTCAAGGTTGGATATAATCCCACTTCCAGCACAAGGCTGAAAGCAATGCTTTGCATTGTCATAAATAGGGCATTAAGGACTCAGAAAACAATACCCCAAATGAAGTCCTCCGAAGCTGAAGTTTTTCTCTGATCATCTTCTGCCCTGCTCTCTCCCAGTTTCATTCTCCCCTGAGCCTCGCCATAGAAACTGGAATTCCTTTTCACCAAGGTGGGTCATAGAAACCAGAATCGCTTTTCCCCAAAGCCAGCCATAAAACCTAAAATTACTACTTTAACTTTCCTTCTGCCTCTCTGTGTAAAACTGGCCATAAAGATGTTATCTGACATTCCTTATTTGACTGTAGGTCATAAGACCCCATTCCAGAGAAAGTCCTCCCCTAGACCCAGAAGGAAGAAATGCTTGCTCAGAGAGGCCAAGAAGAATCTAGACAGGCCTTGCTGGGCTTCCCCCTGTGGTCTGTTAGCACTAGATCAGACTCTTTGGTCCAAGTATATTTCTGTATGGCTGTCCCGACTTCATTGAACCTACGCAAAAAAAAAAAAAAAAAAAAAAAAAAAGGACACTGTATCTTTGGGTCTTAATTCTGAAGGCTCCCATGTGTACACATTAAATAGCTTACAGAGTCTGCTTTTTGTGAGTTGATTTTTTCAGTGAAACTTTGGAGGGCAAAGGGAAAAATTTTTTGGTCCCTACCAAAGGGAAAGGGAAAACAAAATCTACCTGATGGGTCCCTGATTCTTATATGTGGAAACTTCACTCTCTTTGTATTGAAACAAATTAAAAGCCTAGCCCAGAAAGAAGTGCCATTGCCAATACTGGCAAATTCTAAAACAAGGGTACAGTCTGTGAAAAGAACAGCGGTGCAACAGTGGGCACCGGATAATCCCATCTTTGTTGTTGAAAAGATACACCCCTGCATTAGGACAAGGGCTATTGAAGAAAGAAAAGAAGAAAAAAGGAAAAGAAAAAAAGAAGAAAAGAGAGGAGAGGAAATCACTTGAGGTCAGGAGTTCCAGACCAGCCTGGCCAACATGGCAAAACCCCATCTCTACTAAAAGTACAAAAAAATTAGCTGGACATGGTGATGCGCACCTGTAGTCCCAGCTACTCGGGAGACTGAGGCAGGAGAATCGCTTGAACCCAGGAGGTGCAGGTTGCCGTGAGCCGAGATTGCACCGTTGCACTCCAGCCTGGGTGACAAGAGCAAAACTTCATCTCAAAAAAAAAAAGGAAAGAAAGAAAGGGAGAAGGAGGCCGGGCACAGTGGCTCATGCCTGTAATCCCAGGAGGCTAAGGTGGGCAGATCACCTGAGGTCAGGAGTTCAAGACCAGCCTGGCCAACATGGTGAAACCCTGTCTCTACTAAAAATACAAAAATTAGTTGAGCATGGTGGCAGGCGCCTGTAATCCCAGCTACACAGGAGGCTGAGGCAGGAGAATCACTTGAACCCAGGAGGCAGAGGTTGCAGTGAGCCAAGATTGTACCATTGCACTCCAGCCTGGGAGGTCAAGAGTGAGACTTTGTCAAAAAAAAGAAAGAAAAAGAAAGAAAGAAAAAAGAAGAAAGAAAGAAAGAGAGAGAGAAAGAAAGAAAAAAAGAAAGAAAGAAAGAACGAAAGAAAGAAAGAAAAGAAAGAAAGAGAAAGAAAGAAAGGAAGAGAGAAAGAAAGAAAGAGAGAAGAAAGAAAGAAAGAAAGAAAGAAAGAAAGAAAGAAAGAAAGAAAGAGAAAGAAAGAAAGAAAGAAAGAAAGAAAGAAAGAAAAGAAAGAAAGAAAGAAAGAAAGAGAAGAAAGAAAGAAAGAAAGAAAGAAAGGAAGGAAGGAAGGAAGGAAGGAAGGAAGGAAGGAAGGAAGGAAGGAAGGAAGGGAGAGAAAGGAGGGAAGGAAGGGAGGAAGGAAGGAAAGGAAGGAAGGGAAGGAAGGAAAAAAGAAAGAGAAAAGAAAGAAAGAAAAAAAGAAAGAAGGGAAGAAAGAGAACGTAGACCTTGAGTGTGTACAAATTAATACCAAAAGGCTAGAAATAATATTCCAGTAGGATTATGGCTGATTTCTATTTCTTTTCTTCCTTTTTCTGTATTTTCTGGTTCTAAAATGAATACATCTTATTTGTGAAATAAAAGTTTTTAAAACAAAACAAATAAGCCCAGCAACAAAAGATAGGATGGGGAAGAAGTCTGGAAATGCAGGAATCAAATGAACACTATCAAGGAAAAAGGCAGAAAACCATGATATGTCGAATCACCTGGTGGGCACTGAAGGCCATGCCTCAGAGCATGGGAAAATTCTAAGAATACAAGTAGGAACTTTTCTTTCTCTGGTCCTGTGTATTTACTCAGAGAAGAATATGTGTTATTGCAACAGGAAGCAGTTGATTAGCATGACATTTTCAAGACTCAACAATATTCAAGACAAACATTTTTGGAGCTCTGTCAGGCCCAGGACTGCAGAGAGAAAGATAGTCTTCCTACTTCATCTTGCCTTTTAGCAGTATGCAGCATTTTTTAAAAATTGAGACAGGGTCTTGCTCTGTTGCCTGGGCTGGAGTGCAGTGGAGTAATTATGGCTCACTGCAGCCTCCATCTCCTGGGCACAAGTCATCCTCCCACCTCAGCCTCCTGAGTAGCTGGGACAGGCACGTGCTTAGGCTGGTCTATAACTCATGAGCACATGACCCTCCCACCTCTACCTCCCAAAGTGCTGGGAGCCACTGCACCCAGCCAGTATGCAGCATTTTATCATCCATTTGGATCACCATTAGCAACAATTAGAGTTCTTCCTAAGGCTCCTTGCAGCCCTCTGTGTGCACTTTAAGTGTCTGAAAATGAAAGATCACCCCACTGCACTCTAGCCTGGGTGACAGAGCAGAGACCTTCTCTCAACAAAAAGAGAAGAAAAGACAAATATAATAGAACACTAACTTGAATAAGGTAATCCTCGGAGGGAGACAAAGATTTGATTGCTTCTGGGTAAGCCACATTTACTATAATCAATAACAATGAATGAAGTTGATCTTTTACGCAGTACTTGAGGAAAAAAATTAAAGGAAAGAACAAAGACCAGAACTCTAGGTTTTGAGTCTCCCCCTACAAAGCATCTCTTTGAAAAATGATCCATTTTCACCACCAGCCAACTGTGTGATTCTGGCTTTAATCCTTTTCCCTCGAGTCTCATTTGCCTCACAACAAAATGGGGACGGATATAGATGTGGTCAAGGAGGGAATTGTAACGTTGGACCAGTCGACTTCCAAGACACCATATGCAGCCCCAGCGTTCTATAATTTTGGAATTCCGGGAGTCCATGCACATCATTCAAGTCCCGCATGCTGGTTCTTTTGTCTGTTTTGTGGTTTGCTGACTGTAATACATGATGGACCCAACATAAACTTTAATAAATAAAAAGAGAGGGGATGCTGACGTTGACCATGGTGCAAAACAAAACTCACTTATAAAAGAAATAGGCCTTGTTCAAAGAAATAAATCATTCTCCCTGCTAATATAGTTTCCCTTGAAGCTTTGTTATTCATTTTTCTCACCATCAATAAATAAGAACTGCGTCTTATTCATGTAACTACGTAGTGTTTTCCTTCTAAACTATTGTACATTGTTTGGTAGGAGGCACATATTTTTCCCACCTGTTTGGATTGTCATTGGTGTTAATAAAGAAAAAAAAAAAGGCTTTCCACTCGGATTTATTCAGAGAGAGTTAACATCTGATTTTACATGTACGCCTTTAAAAGAAAAAGAACAACATGGCCTGAAGCGCTTCTAGCACAGGGTGTGGAAGTATTTGATGTCCTGGTGCTTGTTCATAAAAGAATGTTGTTTTGAAATGTACAGTGAAGTCAGGGAAAGAGATCCAAAGAAAGTTCCCATTGAGACAAAATCAAATCAACCCACCACCCCCCAAACACTTCCCTCCTGGACCAGTGGGTACCTTGGCGCTGTGCCCACCATCTGGGTCCAGAATCCCAATAAGGCCCCAGCATTGCTGCCTGCAGTGATGTGTGAACACAGGGCTTGTCCCCAGCCAGGGGCACTCACCGGCAGGAAGAGAGACATATTTTGTCAAAGGTGATACAGGGTCTCTGCAGGTATTCTGTGAAAGTGTCTTCACTCAAGTATCTGTATCTGCCCCTCCCCACAAACCTACCGGCTTAATCTTCTTTTTCTTTTTCTTTTTGAGACGGAGTCTCTCTCTGTCTGTTGCCCAGGCTGGAGTGCAGTGGCGCGACCTCAGCTCACTGCAGCGGCACGGTCTCGGCTCACTGCAACCTCTACCTCCCGGGTTCCAGTGATTCTCCTGCCTCAGCCTCCCGGGTAGCTGGGATTACAGGCACGTGCCACCATGCCCAACTGATTTTTGTATTTTTAGTAGAGGCAGGGTTTCACCATGTTGGTCAGGCTGATCTCGAACTCCTGACCTCAGGTGATCTGCCCACCTTGGCCTCCCAGAGTGCGAGGATTACAGGTGTGAGCCACTGATCCCGACCCAGATTACTCTTTTCTTTATAGTCAGATAAAATGTGTTGAGTCCCAATGCAGGGCCAGAACTAGGATGAGACAAGTGAGATGCGATATTTAGGGGTGTGGCCCAAAACTTGGCAATCAAGCTAAATCATGTTGTACTGCAATATTTTAAAGACCAAAATTAACACAAAACACCATAATGCATAAACTATTAGAATATTACATAAAGACAGGATTTAGAGCATGGCTCAGCCATGTTGGAACCTAAGGTAAAAGGAAAAATCATTAATGCCAGTCCTCTCTTTATTTAACATTTTGATAGTTTATCACAGATTATTTTGGCATTTTTTTTTAAATATTGCATTAAAATAGGATCATCTGGCTGCATGAGTTTTTTGGCACACCCCAAAACGTTGTGCCTGAGGCAAGTGCCTCATTTCCTCACCCTAGTCCCAGCACCGCAACACACACTAGGTACTAACAGGATCTAGCCTCCCCTCCTCCATCCCACACTTTCTTTCTTCTGTTTTTTCGTTTTGTTTTGTTTTTTTGTTTTTTTCCCTAAGACAGAGTCTCACTCTGTTGCCCAGGCTGGAGCGCAGTAGATCTGGGCTCACTGCAACCGCCGCCTCCTGGGTTCAAGTGATTCTCCCACCTCAGCCTCCCGAGTAGCTGGGTCTACAGGCACCCACCATCATGCCTGGCTAATTTTTGTATTTTTCATAGAGACAGGGTTTCACCACGTTGGCCAGGCTGGTCTCAAACTCCTGACCTCAGGTGATCTGCCTGCCTTGGCCTCCCAAAGTGCTGGGATTACAGGCATGAGCCACCATACCCTGCTCCATCCTACATTTTCAAGATTCACCTTTCCAGGGCAGTGGAAGAAGACAGGGTTTGTTACAGATCTGTTCCTCACTCTGTGGGCGCTGTTCCTTTTCCTCTACTGTTATTTATCTCCTAACCATCTTGCCTGGCCCTGCCTCAGGCCTCCTATGCTTATCACTGCCTGGACTTCACCATCAACTCCAGTGCACGTGACTGCATATGACTGACTTGTACTTCAGATCCTTGGGGTGGGGATCAGGAAGGCAGTGGGTGACTATAGTAAACAATTGCTGTGCTAGCAGGGAACGGCTTTAGTTGCAAGCTTCTAGTACTCTCCTAGATCTTATTAGCCAACGGCTCCCTCCTTGTAAACCAAAAATAAAACTCCAAGCCCTTCAACTGACAGATGGACCCTCCTCAGCCAAGGCCATTCTAAAGTTAACCTGAAACACGAGTTCAGGCCAATCAGAAAATCCTTAAATCATGGGCGTGGTGGCACATGCCTGTAATCCCAGCTACTCAGGAGGCTGAGAATGACTTGAACCCAGGAGGCAGAGATTGCAGTGAGCCAACATTGTGCCACTGCACTCCAGCCTGAGCAACAGAGCGAGACTCTGTCTCAAAAAAAAAGAAAAGGAAAAGAAAAAAGAAAAGAAAATCTTGGAATCCACCTATGACCTGTAAACACCACCCCCTCACCCTCTACCCCACTAACTCCCTCGCACTTTCAAGATGTCCCACCTTTCCAGCTGAACCAACGTATACCTTATGTGTACTGATTTATGTCTTTACCTGTAACTTCTGTCTCCCTAAAATTTATAAAACCAAACTAATCCAGCTGCCTGGGGCACACTTTCTCAGGGCCTCTTGAGACTGTTCTCCAGGCCATGGTCACTCATGCTGGCTCAGAATAAACCTCTTTAACTATTTTACAGAATTTGATTTTTCTATTGACAAATCCTTGCTCCCTGGCCAGGCTTGGTGACTTAAGCTTATAATCCCAGCACTCTAGGACACTGAGGTGGGAGGATCACTTGAGGTCAGGATTTTCCAGCTGGGGCAACATAGTGAGACCCTTGTCTCTACACACACACAAAAAAGTAAAAATTAGCCAGGCATGGTGGTGTGCACCTGTAATCCCAGCTTCTCAGGAGGCTAAGGAAGGAAGATTGCTTGAGCCTGTAAGGTTCTTGTATCCGTTTGAACCCTGAGAGCGTGCCAACACACAACATGAGGCAGTGTGGAGCAACATGCTGTTTTAATGAGCAGACACACTGGGTGCTGGCGGACTGAGGCCTAAAATGGCGTCAGCCCCAAGTGAGGACGGGGCAAAGGTTTTATAGTCTCCTATAAACAGGAAGTGTCCTAGTCGGATGTAACTGCTACCTTGTACCCGGACGACCTCTTTCTCGATCTTCAGGGGTGCGTGTCTTCCAGCCGGGGTAGGTGTCTCCTGCTCTCTTCCTGCTTAGATCACACGCTGCTGATGCAAGTGGCCTTGAGCCTTGGGACTGGGCCTGAGAAGGGAGGAGTTACTCATCCCCTTAAGCTTTCAGGCCCTGGGGAGAATCTTACAGAGCCCAGGAACTCGAGGCTGCAGAGAGTTATAATTGTGCCACCGCACTCCAGGCTGGGCAACAGACTGAGGCCCTGTTTTTTGTTTTGTTTTGTTTAGAAAGAAAAGAAAAAAAAAATCCCTGTTCCCTTGCAGCACAACCCTGTGTGTCCGACAGTCTCTCCAGGCTCAGTTCCTTCCTCCCTGAAATAGGGTCATCCATAATACTATCTCCAGTGGTTACTGTTATGAGGGTTAAATGAGATATGACATGCAAGGCACTTCGAAGAGTGCCTGGCACGTGATAAGCACTCAGTGGACATCAGCCACTCTCCTTTCCTCGTGGCCTGTGGGGCATTTATCTTTCATGGTAGAGAAGGCAGAGCGGCGGATTGGCTCAGTGTGTCTGAAACTCTGGGCTGAGGATGCTCTGTGAGTCACTCTTGGTTGCCTTGGGTGTTGTCATTCCTGGTAGCATTAGAGGAATTGGAGGGTCCTGGAAAAAGATCTCTTTGCTCCAAAGAAGGAGAAACTTTACATGCAAATGACCTTTAAGACCTGAGCAGTGGGAGTCAAGTGTACACAAACATCGCTGGAAACAGATCCGTGGCTTCAGAGGCAAACCCCAAGCTCCCTCCACCGAGGCCGGGCCTGGGGTGGAGGTGTGTTGAAGTGATAGTAATATAAAGAGGCAGAAAGACTGCCTGCCTCAGGGTTTGCATTAAACTTGGACTTCAGTGCATTTTTTTTTTCCAGGAAGCAGGCTTTGTGGGGGTACTGGGGTTATGAAGGCCTTTTCAAAGCATGCATCACACCCATGGGGAAGATCCCTGTCCCCCCAAGGAAGGGCCTAAGATGCATGCAGAATCCTTCACAGTAGGAGGGGAAGAAGCAACGTTCCCTGTCTAGCCTCCAGGTCAGTAAGAATTCCTTCTTGCAACAGTCAATGTCTCGCTTAAGTCCTGAAGCCCAGCTCTGGCTGTTAGATCCTCTCTACTTTCCATCCCCAGCCCTACCTTCCTGTACCCCTTCCTCTACTGGCTTGAAAGAACCTATCAGAGTCCTAAGCCTCCACATGGGTCCCCCAGGGAACTGCTGGGACTCAGCCAGCCAGCATCGTCACCTCCCAGGCAGCAAACAAGACCCCAAGACGCAGTCTGACATAAGCTCTACAAAACTCCAGAGCCAGCTGGCCTTACCTACTTCAGAACCAAATGCCAGGAAACTCTGGCTGGCCCGCCAAGTCCCCAGGACCGAAGGGATGGAGGACTTGCTGACATGTGCCTTTGTCCTTCATTGCTCTGCTCTCCGCCTCCCCTTCCCTGCCTGCATGCTACACTGTGTCTCAGCATAGCGGGCTGGATCCATGCAGTGCTCAGCACTACACTGGGAAAACCAGCTCCAAAGGACCAGTGCTTTCTTACAAGACCAGGTCTCCAAAGGTGCTTGGAATGTGCTGTGTGGTCCTGGATCCAAGTGCCAGGAGCTAGATGAGAGGGTCCGTGATCCATTCCTCATCAGAAAGGAAAGAGGGCTCTACTCTTCCATCCAAAGACCACAGATCATTTCTCTCTTCTCTTTTGGAGACAGTATCTGGCTCTGTCGCCTAGGCTGGAGTGCAGTGGCACAATCTCGGTTCACTGCAGCCTCCACCTCCCAGGTTCAAGTGATCTTCCCACCTCAGCCTCCTGAGTAGCTGGGACCACAGGCATGCACCACTATGCCCAGTTAATTTTTGCTTTTTTTTTTTGTAGAGCTAGGGTTTCGCCATGTTGCCTAGGCTGGTCTCGAACTCTCTGTTCTCAAGTGATCTGCCCGCCTTGGTCTCCCGAAGTGCTGGGATTACAGGCATGAGCCACCATACCTGATCCCACAGCTCATCTCTTAGTGACAACCAGTCTCCCAAGGCTACATTTTGCTTTTCTCCTCCCTTCTTCAAGAAGGGTGTGCCAGCACATCTTCTGTAACCCAAATATATGTGGACCACCTCAGGCTTCCATCAGCATCACAGTCAGTCAGTGTCACTATGGCAACTGAGAGTCATGGAGAAGATCCCTCTCAACAGGAGTCCCTGAGGAGACACTCAAAGATTCCAGGCTTTTCTACAGCAGAATGTGTTAACAGTCATTCCTCTGTCTCTTCAATCCTGTCACGATCTTCCCCTGAGTCCCCACACTCCAAGACAGCCTTAAGTCTCTTTTTTCTCTTCTCTCTACACACAGTTTGTCCAACCCATGGCCCATGGACCACATGTAGCCCAGGATGGCTTTGAATGCAGCCCAACACAAATTTCATAAACTTTCTTAAAACATTATGAGATTTGGCCAGGTGCAGTGACTCACCCCTGTAATCTCAGCACTTTGGGAGGCCAAGATGAGTGGATAACTTGAGGTCAGAAGTTCAAGACCAGCCTGACCAACATGGCAAAACCCCATGTCTACTAAAAATACAAAAATTAGCTGGGTGTGGTGGCATGCACCTGTAATCCCAGCTACTGGGGAGGCTGAGGCAAGAGAATTGCTTGAATCCGGAAGGAGGAGGTTGCAGTGAGCTGAGACCATGCCTCTGCACTCCAGTCTAGGAAACAGACTGAGACTCTGTCTCAAAAAAAAAAAGAGATTTGTTTGTGATTATTTTTAAGCTCAACAGTTAGTGTTAGTGTATTTTATGTGTGGCCCAGGACAATTCTTCTTCTTCCAATGTGGTCCAGGGAAGCCCAAAAATTGGACATCCCCGCCGTATGCACACTCTCAAACCACCGCCACCCCTGGTCAGAGAGCAAGGTCTGCTTCCATTCTTTCCTTCACCTGAAAATTTCCTTTAAAATCTCTCTACTGCAGGCCCTTCTGCAGTTAATCCTAATCCCCACACAAAAGGCTCATGAACCCCTCAAAAGCAGACACCCAATTTTCCAGCTCCCCACCCTGTGACTCCGCGACTGTGCGAACGATCTCATCTGTCTTTCCCTCTGTCACTTGTCAATGTGCAGGCACATGTTTTCTAATGATGCAGACACCTCAATTCTGGAGTCTTACTGAAGGTCAAACATTTACTCAGCCATTAAAACTCTCTGTGCTAGAGTAATTTACATTTGTATTTGCAAGGAAAATATAGTGTGCCTGGTAGACAGCATTTAATGGCTTTTTTCCATTAACTCAAGTGGGCAAAAAGGAAGTACTACAGCCAAATCCAACAAATCCTGGTGGTCTTTCTCTGTCCACCGAAAGAAACACCTGCGCCATCACCATGCCCTCCCCCATCCCCCAAATTCAGGCCCCGTCTCATTTTGTAGAGTTTTTGTGAGCACCAGCCTCAGTGAGGAGGGGGCACCCCGGGCCTGAAAGGTTCCATGGCCTGGATCCTCAGCTAAAGTCCCGCACACCTCTGAATCCCAGTTGTGCTGAGGTCAACGCAGGATGAAGGCGGGAGATGTACTTACACGCCGACTGCCAGAAAAGGTCTTCTCCATTTGGTAGTGATCAGACGTCAGCCAGACCATCTCCGGGGATGAGCTGTAAGCGAAGGTGAGTCTTTCCACATGTCCCCCATGAAAATTGAAAATGATTCTCTAATGCACTCCAGAATCTCTCCAGAACATTTTTTATTGTTTCAAAAAGGGAAAGGAAAATGTAAGCCCAGTTGAACACCATGGGGTTTCTAATCCAAATGGACAAGGCAGGAGGACAATTCAGGCCTGATATTAAGTCGAAGAGAGAGCCCAGTGGGCAACAGGTAGGGCTGTGAGTTCAGTGGACATCAGCTGAGCACAATTTGACGAGGGGGATGGCATGCTATACCCACTGGAATGCCAAACCTTCCCACTGTTTGATGAGGGGAGAGAGACTGGTGAACTCCTGAGAGATCATTCAAAATAATTTTCCCAGTACTTATTAAGGGATTTTGCATTTGAGGTACAAGAAGGTTTGGGGGAAGAAAATGAACTGCAATTTTCCTACCGGGACCGGAACTGCCCAGATGAGTAGCTGATGATATTCCCCTATTCACTGCTTCAAAATGCAGCCCATCCCATAGAGATTGGCAATTCCACTGTTAGATATTCTTTCCTTTGGATTAAACTTTTTTTTTTTTTTTTTTGAGATGGAGTCTCACTCTGTTACCCAGGCTGGAGTGCAGCAGCACAGTCTTGGCTCACTGCAGCCTCTGCCTCCCGGGTTCAGGTGATTCTCGTGCCTCAGCCTCCCCAGTAGCTAGGACTACAGGTGTGTGCCACCACACCCCGCTAATTTGTTGTTGTTGTTGTTGTTTGAGGTGGAGTCTTGCTCTGTCACGCAGGCTGGAGTGCAGTGGTACAATCTCTGCTCACTGCTATCTCCATCCCCCTGTTCAAGCGATTCTCCTGCCTCAGCCTCCCAAGTAGCTGGGACTACAGGCGTATGCCACTACACTGAGCTATTTTTTTCTATTTTTAGTAAAGACAGGGTTTCACCATGTTAGCCAAGCTGGTGTTGAACTCCTGGCCTCAAGTGATCTGCCCTCCTAGGCCTCCCAAAGTGCTGGGATTACAGGCATGAGTCACTGCACCTGGCCTAAACATTGTTAACAGACATGGGCAGAGAACACATTTCTTCCAAATCCCCCAAAGATGAAGAGCTACCTTTTATTTCCAGGCTGTTCTGGAGCTTCTACAGGAGAGTGTGTGGTACGGAGTTTCAGGATGAGTCAGGTAATCTTTTTTATTTCTAATTATAAAACTGATATATGCTTTACTGAATATTTGTGGATGAAATAATGTGATGTCTTGGATTCACTTTAAAAGAACGTAGAAGATAGGCGAGTAGGTAGCGGTACAGACAAATGAGACTGGCTATGAGCTGACCATCGCTGGGGCTGAGTAACCACTGCATGGCAGTTATTATTTCCATGCTGTGTTTTCGTATAGGGTTGACATTTTCCACAACAGAAAGGAGAATATTTGGTTACTTTCCCAGTTCACCATCTTTCTGTATTAACCAGTGAGAGACATGAAAGTCAAGCCTCAGTACAAGGGTTTTCCATCCCAGACAAGTAGATTCCACAGAGCACTGTGATTAGGGCAGGAAACCAGCTCCCACTTCCTCCATTTTGGGGACTGGAAAATGCTATTTACCCTCATTGCGAAGATCAAAGTGTGAACTCCTGTCCCTACCACAACCCCCAGGACGCATATGAACAGCTCCAGTTGGCAGCTGTAGCTACCATTAGCTTGAAATCTGTTGAAACAGAAAAGTTTTATTAAGGAGGAAAATCAGATTCCAACCCTGAGTTCCAAGTACCCTTTGCTTGGATGAAGAGGAGCAAAAGAGCATTAGTGAGCCTGAAGCTGCACCTTGGCCCCATCACACCACCCAGACCAAGAAACGAATGGGACAGGGCACTGTCAAACATGCTCATGGGAGTCTGCTTATGTGCACACAACCAGACTTCCTGGCAAATCCCAGGGCCCGCATCTGCCAAAAACCACTGGGTAGTCAGTCATGGTAGCATTCATCAAACTCCGCGATGCAAAAGTCATCCCAGTGATCACCTCATCCCCACCTAACCTCCACATCACACCAAACCTACCTAAAGCCATCTTAGATATGCAGCCATTTCTCTCCCCTTAAGATACAAAAGGAGGCTGGCTCAAGACTGTAATCCCAGCACTTTGGGAGGCTGAGGTGGGCAGATCACGAGGTCAGGAGATCGAGACGATCCTGGCTAACACGGTGAAACCCCGTCTCTCCTAAAAATACACACAAAATAGCCGGGCGTGGTGGCGGGCGCCTGTAGTCCCAGCTACTCGGGAGGCTGAGGCAGGAGAATGGCGTGAACCCTGGAGGTAGAGCTTGCAGTGAGCCGAGATTGCGCCACTGCACTCCAGCCTGAAGGACAGAGCAAGACTCTATCTCAAAAAAAAAAAAAAAAAAAAAAAAAAAAATCCAAAAGGAGTCAATTTTCTTCATTCTTCTTTATGTTTGTTTGTTTAGAGACAGAGTTTCACTCTGTTGTCCAGGCTAGAGTGCAGTGGCACCATCATAGCTCACTGCAGCCTCAAACTCTAACCCTTGAGCCCAGCAATCTTGGAGCACTCAAGTGATCCTCTTGCCTCAGCCTCCTGAATAGCTAAGACCACAGGCAGGCACCACCATGCCCTGCTAAATTTTTTAATTATTACTTTTTGTAAAGATGGTCTTTACATCTTTGCCCCATGTTGCCCCAGCTGGTCTCAAACTCCTGGCCTCAAGGGACGCTCCTGCCTCAGTCTTCCAAAGCTCTGGGATTACAGGCTCAAGCCACTGTGCCCAGCCTCATTCATTACTCTTAGTAAGCTGTCCTGATGGGAAGTTCTCCATAACTGACCTACGTGCTTCTTAGGATGGAGAGAAATAGGGCATTTCTAGAGCTTGCGTTTCAATCAAAGTTGCCACAAATTGTGGCCCTCACTGGCCCTAGCCCCCTGTTTATTAGTTTCTTATTGCTGCCATAACAAGTTACTCTAAAGTTGGTGACTTAAAGGAGCCCAAATTTGTGATCTTGCAGTACTGTAGGTCGGAATGCTATTTGGGCTTGCTTGGCCTCTCTGCTTAGGGTCCCCCAATGCCGAAAGCGAGGTGTTGGCCAGCCTGGGTTCTTAACTGGAAACTCTGGGAAGAAGCTGCCTCTGTGCTCACTCAGGTTGCTGACAGATTTCAGCTCCTTGCCAGTCTAGGGCTGGGGTCCCATCTCCTTGCTAGTGGTCAGCTGGCGGCAGGGAGGGGGGACTCTCAGCTCCCTAAGGACCATCTGCCTGCTTTGTCACATTGCCAGGTGGGCTGAATTTGGCTCAATTCCCGTGGAAAACACTAGTGTATGGGAGGCCACAGACTGAGCCAGGCCCATTCCCTACCCTCGAGCAGCTAAAAGAGAGGGCAAGATGAAGAGAGACATGGATGGAGGAGGTGCCCACAAACTCCGATTTTTTAAAGTGCAAGTTTCCTCTTTCCACAAATCAACTTAATTTAAAGCACATGCCCTCATTCCCTTTCTCTCTAGTTGTTCTGAAGATTCTTTGAGGGCTTACCAGATGCGAGCTCTGGGAACTGGGGCATAGCTGGTCTCAGTCATTATCTGTCTGTGACGAAATCAGCTGAGAGAGTTCTGCTCCCACCCTGTCATCAGTCCCCATGTGTTCCGACAATGGCAGCACCCTTGGTTCCTCTCCAGGAGCCTCTTTTAAGTTTATATCAATTTGAACCAGAGCATGAGATAGTTTACATGGAAGTGATCCCCCAAATGAGCAGGGGTGTGAGACAGAGAAGGGAAGGAAGAGCCAGCAGAGAGAGTGTTATTCAGCAAGTTGCCTGTGGCCAGCTGAGCATAATCTCTTGGGGGAGCTCTGGAAAACAGTGCAGAGCATGCGTGCATCTCAGTTATCCCACACAAGGAGCGAGGGAGCTGGGGTATTTATACACCAGCTCCCACTGGTCATTGGATTAGGGCTGCTGTTCCATCAATTTCCCAACACTTTGGCCTGCCACATGCTTGGGCAGGGCCGGCCCTGGCAACTAGAGAAACCTCTCTGGCAGACAGACCTGGGTGCTGGCAGCTGATGTCAGGCCAGCCAGCAAGGAGAAATCACAGCCCCAGGGCCATGGGGACTGGTGGGACCTCCTGCCTCTGCTATAAGGCCTGACTCTGTGTCCCTGAGTCCCTCTGTGCCACCATGGGAGATGGAAACTCTGCGAGGCTAAGGCCTTTTCTACCAAGACCCATCCAGTAGCTGGGTTGCCTTGAGACTCTGTTCACCTCTCCAACGCCTACCCAGAAAGCAAGACTCCAGAGCTCTCTACTCAGATCCAACAAAGTTGTCTGGGAATCAGTGGTTTCCCAACCCACTGCCCCCAGGTTTAGGTCTATGGGGCATGTACAGGGCACCTTCTCAAGGACCCAGCAGCATCTGCACTATCCTCTTCAACTCACCCTCTGCCCTCCTCCTAGCCAGCCCAAGGATGTGAAGATATCCTCTTTCTTTTCTTTTCTTTTTTTTTTTTTTTTTGTTTTGAGATAGGGTCTCACTCTATTGCCCCGGCTGGAGTGCAGTGGCATGATCTCAGCTCACTACAACCTCTGTCTCCCGGGTTCAAGCAATTCTCTAGCCTCACCCTCCCCAGTAACTGGGACTACAGGCATGTGCCACTATACCCGCTAATTTTTGTATTTTTAGTAGAGACAGGGTTTCACCACGTTGGCCAGGCTGGTCTTGAATTCCTGACTTCAACTGAGCCGCCTGCCTCAGACTCCCAAAGTGCTGGGATTACAGGCGTGAGCCACCGCACCAGGCCTGACATCCTCTTTCAAGGCTCACAGTCACCTAAAGCTATATGGAGTCACTTTGGCAGCTCCAATGCCTTTGTCTCTGGTATAAATTCCTTGCTCACTTTTCTTGCAACAATGAGCCTCGCAAGAATGCACCAAGTTAACAGGAAAGACTGCAGTGCAGATGAGATGACCTTCAAATGGTCATCTCATCACCCAGATGCGCACCCAAGTAATCAAAATCCAAGGTGAATCTAGAATACCATCAAGTGCCGTCACAAAGTCCTTCCACAGGAGAGAGAAAGAAATTCCCACCTGAGGCAAGCTAAGAGGGCTGCTTGAAGGAGGCAGGGGCATGTGACCTGGTCTCAGGGGATGAGTAAAATCTCAGCTGGTGGAGGAGGAATGGGACCCAAGGCACGAAGCATCCAGGTAGCCTGAGTCGGCCTCATCTCCCCAGCCTGGGATTGGGGAAGGGAGAAGGGAGATCTATAGCCTAGAACCTCAGCCAAGGAGGTTGGACTTCCCCAGAATGAGGGCAGAGAGGAAGCCATGGAATACTTCAGAGGAAGGAGTGACATGATGAGACACCGCAGGCCAGTGGGGAGTCATGCAGAGTCACATGTGGAAATGTCCTTTGTCTCAAGACTCTGGCTGCAGGGCTGTGTGTGTGGAGAGAGTGGGAAAGAGAAGAGGGAGGAGATGGGGAAGAAAGAAGTGAGGGAGGTGGGGGTGGTGCAGAAAGAGGGGAGATGGAGCAGGAAGGGGGAGAAAGAACAGATGTGGGGAGACAGTGGAGTTTGCGCCCGCCCAGCTCGCAGAGGCCCCCATTTGCGGGTGTGAAAACCCACCCTGAACTTCTCTGGCCCAGGAAGTCCGGGGAGCCCCAGGCGCCTCGCTTGTGAGTGGCTCTTGTGAAAAGAAGGCAAGAGAATGTGAGGAAAAGTTGGATTCAGGTCTGATTTTTCTAAACAAATTCACCAGCTGAGGCACGACTGACAGCCCCGGGATGCCCTCAAGCAGAGAAATTGTCAGAGAAGAAGGTGAGAGGAGGTGATAATTGCTGGGAGAATGAAAGTCGAAGCCACCCCAGCGAGTCTCTTGGCTTCTCCAAGCCCAGTCAGCGTCAGAGAAAATAGACGTCTGAGTTTTCTGGTTGTTCACACTCAGAAACTAAAGCCAGAAAAGTTCCAAACATCTGGCTTTTACAGCACAAAACCCCCAACGCACGTGGTAGGATCGTATTTAGTAATGTTATGGCTCCATCTACAGCCGGAGGAAGGATCGTCACTGCTCGATTTCGCCATGAGCAAGAATCCGGCCTTTGAGCTGCACAAGCTCATTGCAATTAACGCTAATAAAGCTCATTCCTGTATCTGTGCTGTTTATTCAACGCAGACTTGGAACCACACTGGAAGTTATTTATTTCAGACTGTGTCTACAACAGCAGCTGTTCAGAATATACTAGCATCTTTTTAGCCAAAATTGGTTTGGAATTTCTATTTTAAACCACGGTTTGTTATGAATTGAGTTAAATGGTTTTTTAAAAAAACACATTTTCCCTATTTTAACAATGGAAAAAATAAAAGTCCTTAAAATACTAACATTGCATTTTCTTTCGTTCATTCAACAGCTAATTAGCACCTACTATGTGTCTGGTTCTATGTTAAGTGCAATAATTAAGTCAGATCTGAATGCATCCTATTATTTACTCATCAGAGGGTATTTTTGCTACTTGTCCTTTATGTCTGGAACATTTCCACAGGAATAGTGAGAGAGGAAGAACCGAGACAACTGTGAATACAGTGTTTGGGACAAGTTAGAAACACAAGGAACATAGAATCTTTTCATGACAAAGTGGAAGCTGGAAGTCAGTCCCATAAAGGCCAGTAAGATCTTGTTCTATTATTTTTTTCCTCCTCAGAAGTGGAATTAGCTTTTTCCTACTTAAAAAGTTACCAGCTGGGGTCAGGTACGGTGGCTCACACCACTAATCCTAGCACTTTGGGAGATCGAGGCAGGCAGATTGCTTGCACCCAGTAGTTCAAGACCAGCCTGGGCAACATCGGGAGAGCCCCATCTCTACAAAAATACAAAAAGTAGCCATGTGTCGTGGTGCACACCTGTAGTCCCAACTACTTGGGAGGCTGGGGTGGGCGGATCGCTTGAGCCTGAGAGGTTGAGGCTGCAGTGAGCCAAGATCACACCACTGCACAACAGCCTGGGTGCAGTGGCTCATGTCTATAATCCCAACACTTTGGGAGGTTTGGGTGGGAGGATCCCTTGAGCCCAGGAGTTTGAGATCAGCCCAGGCAACATAGTGAGACTCTGTCTCTACCTCCCCCAAAAAAACAAATTTAAATAGCTGGATGCGGTGGCACACGCCTGTAGTCCCAGCTATTTGGGAGGCTGAGACGGAAGGATTGCTTGAGCCCAGGAGTTCAAGGTTGTAGTGAGCCACGATTGCACCACTGCACTCCAGCCTGGGCAACAGAGCAAGACTCTGTCACTGAAAATAAATAAATAAATAAATAAATAAATAATATTTGCTTTGTGCAGAAAACTTGGAAAACAAGACAAAAAGGAATTCTAAAGATCTCGGTTATAATCCTATCGACCAAAGACCGCTGTTAACTTTACATGGTACTATAATTTTCATTAACCCATAGGAGAGGAACTTTCTTTCATGTCACTGCATATTCCTCTATATGATTTTGCATGGCTACAGAGTGTTCTTTCATATGAGCATACCATAATTTATTTATGCCACACAGGATTACTGACTTTTAACAATGATAAGGTTTGTACTGACGACATTTCTTAAGATACGCTCTTAGCTCTGGAACTTCTGAATCAAAGAGGGCGTGTAGTTTCAAGGCCTCTGAGATTTATATCAAGTTGCCATCCAGGGTCAGCCTCCTAGAATTTAACATCACATCTGAAAACAAAATCTAACTTCAGGAGCCCAGAGCGTTCACTGTTCCAGAAAGAGTATGATGGTAAGTAGTGATCTTTGGTGTTTGGGGAGCTTTACAGGGCATCCCAGCTGGAGGTAGTCAAAGCTATCAGAGTGGTTTTCGATAAATTCTTTACCTTGTAGATGATTTAGACTGGAGTGCCTCCAGGAAAGCAGGAAGCAAGACATGTTTTTAACCTGGTAAGTATTTAGTCAATAGAGCATTACCAAGGGCTCAGGAGATTAAGAAAGATAGGATGATTTTAATGTATCTTCATCACCCAAATCACACCACTTGTCATGATTAATATCACCCCTGGCTTATTTTTCCTGTTCCCACATTCTGTCCACAGTTTGTGCCCACAGATACTTTACCCTGTCCTCTCCTATATGTCTTATAAGGTGAAGCTGGGTCTTCTGAGGTCACAGAGCAGTGGTAACTACATCCAGTGGGTGTTAGAAAAACCCTGGCCCCTCTCAGATGTGAGATGTGGTTTAAGGACTCAATACACTGACTCTGGGAAGACTTGAGCTTTTTTCTTTGGAAATGAAACATTTTCCGTATTATCCCTTCAGTCATTGGGTTCATATAGAGTTGTGGCAACAACTCAAGGGAATATGAAAAGCAGATTTTACAAGAGTATGATTGCACAGCAAAAGTCAGTTTTGGCTTAATTTTGGAAAGAGAAGCTTTGATCTTACTGTGTGCCTGGTAGACAGTGTCCCGTCAGTCACACGCAAAGGAAGAACGTCAGCAGAGAATCCCATAAAGTTAGCACCTAATGTAACTAGCGTGACTGGAAGTTGAGGCAGAGACAAGGGCTGCCCAAGGTCATGGTCATGGTAAGAGATGGGTGTAAGCTGTCTTTCTAACTACTGGCTCAGTGATCATTTTAAAAGAGGGTGACTTCACTACAGAAGTAAAATGTGACTGCCTTAGTTGTTACAGAGCAAGAAGACACTCAACTGCATATGGGGAACCAGCAGCAGGGCTCCTTCTAGAGGCTAGAGTCTCTTGGAAAGGAACAATTTCGTGCCATGTGTTCCCTTGTGTGCTTGGCCAGGGTGACACAGACCATGGAGGGTGAAACCAGACCTCATTCTTTTCTCTGATTCATCCTTCTGCAGGCAAACACCTCTCAGGAGAAGGAGACAAATTGTTGGCTTGAAACCCAGTTTTCCTGCCCTGGCAGTAAACTGTGCAGAGCAGGGTAGGGTGGACGTAACCCTGGGGCCTCTCTGTTTGTATTGAATGCTCTCATCACCCTGACATGCTTGCAGTTTCCTTTTAGTGCACATGTATCATGCTGCGAGTGCAAATGACTATCTTGAGAGTTCTGTTTTTCCTACTTGTCCCCGCCTTCCATGTGTGTCTGGGGCCTGTGGATGTTCAATGGGACAGGGGCTAAAAGTGGCTGCCAGGGGACAGAATTGCTCACCTGCGTAGCACCTTCCCTCCACCCTCTATGCTCTGATGGATGGAACTTCTCATGGGTTTTTGGTCCATCACACTCTATTTTTTTGTTCCAGGGTTAAAAACATGGAGAAAGCTTGAGGTCGGGAGGATCTCCTTACTGCAGATAAAACACCCAAGGCAGAGGTAATCAATACCTCATTCTTTAATAGCTCCCAGTGGGACCCCTGGGCACACCAGACAAAACAGCAAAGATCATAATTATGCTGATAGAAGTAACCTGCAGGGTCAGATGCCTCCTGCCTGTCCTTCTCTTAACCGTATGATCTTTTACTTCACGTGGCAATGAAATAAAATATTTTGAGGTTGGCATTTCAATCGGTCCAAGTTACAAATACAGCTGAAAGCTTTTCTCAGCCATGATTTCCCCAGCTGAAAGTGACGGTTAATAATTTTGCCTCACCTCTCAAACCCCATCACCACTTGCTTCTCAGGGACGTAGTGACAAGAGATATTTGCGATATTTGCAGTGTTTTCCAAACTTTTCTTGGAAACTTGTCCAAATACAGACTTCCAGCTTAAACCCTGGACTTACTGAATAAGTAATTGTAGGATGGGCCTGGGCATCTGTAGTTTTATTTATTTATTTTGAGATGGAGTTTTGCACTTGTTGCCCAGGCTGGAGTGCAGTGGCGCAATCTCAGCTCGCTGCAACCTCTGCCTCCCAGGTTCATGCCGTTCTCCTGCCTCAGCCTCCCGAGTAGCTGGGATTACAGGCACCCGCCACCACATACCCAGCTAATTTCTTGTATTTTTAGTAGAGATGGGTTTTCATCATGTTGGCCAGGCTAGTCTCAAACTCCTGACCTCAGGTGATTCACCTGCCTTGGCCTCCCAAAGTACTGGGATAACAGGTGTAAGCCAGCGTGCCAGCTGGGCTTCTGTAGTTTTATAAGGCTCCCAGCTGATTCTTATGATTGGGTGATCATTGGCAAGTTTGGGAAACGTTAAGTTAATCACTGTGAAATCCTTTAATGTTTCAGAAGATGTCAAGCTCTGAACACTTAAAGGAGCATTTATTGCCATTCTTATTGCAGGCCAGGGTTTCCAGTTTAGCTAATAAAAATATAGGATGCCCACTTAAATTTGTATTTCAGATAAACAAGGAATTTTTTTTTAGTATATCCCATCCAATATTTGGGATATACAAAAAATTTATTTTTATCTGGTGACGCTGTCGGATGCTTTGCACCCCATTTATTTTATTCTATGGGAGAGCTATGAGAAACGTCTAATCCCTAGAGGAAGAAAGTGTGCCAATGGTAGAAGCGTGCACATCTTAGATTCCCCTCCGCGGGCTGCTGGGCTCCTCATTCTTTTCCCATGGCCACCACTCGCCTGCTTGCCAGGAAGAGGAAGCAGTTGGCTTTTTATCATGCCGACAAAAAACGCTGCTGTTACTGAAGAAGACAAAGAAACCACTTTTAAAGATAAAAAAGAGATTTTGAAGCATTAGTTCGCATTCTGCTTGTTCAGATCTCATGAGACAGTGAAGCAGGTATGCCATTCATTTGCCAATGTATTTGTTGATTTCAAAATAACTTAAGTATTTCTAAGCTATACACCAGGGGTGTCCAATCTTTGGGCTTCCCTGGGTCACGTTGGAAGAAGAATTGTCTTGGGCCACACATAAAATACACTAACACTAACAATAGCTGATAAGCGAAAAAAAAAAAAAGAAAAAAAATCACAAAAAAAAGTCTCATAATGTTTTAAGAAAGTTCACAGATTTCTTTTGGGCTGGCTTCAAAGCCATCCTGGGCCACAGGTTGGACAAGCTTGCTATACACATTTTTTTCTTCTGGCAAAACTTTCCAGGCCACTCAGTCCCATGGTGTGGATGCTGCCTCTGTCCGATGATGCCTGACACCAGATCAAGGGTTCTTCCCAGTATAGACACCTCTCAGTTGGAAAGGGTTACCATCGTCCCAATTTGGAAATCCCATCATCAATTGTAAACCAGACCTCCCCAAGGTGAGAGGAGGCGGGGGAACGTAGAGCTGAATATGAAAATCCGAAGGACTGCATGGTCTAAGAATGAAATGTTTTCTAAATCAAATTAAGCTGCACGGTGGAAATTGAGGAGGAAGTCCTTAAGGTGACTTTTAAATGAAAATGAAATGTCTGTTAGTAAGTTACAGAGGTGCCGTGATACCAAGTGGCAGGCTTGTGTCTCATTAATTTCAAACATAGATTTTTATGTGAGGCTATTTGATTATAATTTGATTATCTGACCCTGTAATTAAAGTTTATTGCCAATTTGGAAGCTTACATGTAAAATGAACTGGTTTTCTTCAAAGCAATATACAATCTTTTGGACTCATTGACTTCTGGTTTTGCATTTAAATGGAAAAGTCAGTTATAACGTGACAAACAGGTTGGGGTTTTGATCATTAATCCTGCTAAAGCAATATTCATAAATTCAATTCTGAATCAGTTGGAATACTTTTCTTTTATTAGTTTCTGTGTTATTAAATGAGATTGTTTCTGACTAATATATTTCTGGACTCAAACTGTAGCTCCGAGCTGTTATTCAAATCAAATAACATGCCCCTTACTTGTGCCTCGCACTAATAAATGCCAACTTGTGATACATTTGCAAGAGACTGTCAGCAATATTAAAGGAGGCAATAATGGCATGGAGGTCTCAAAGTGAGCTGATTTTTCTAACAGCTGATATGCATCGTTTTTCTTAAACACACACAGACACAAACCAGATATTCGAACCTTTTAGTCTTAAATCCAAAAGTATGCTTTGATTCACATACACATAATTTGCTGGCACTTTCATGACTAAGACATTGGAATTAGATAACTCATAACTTTAGGATCCTGAGTGAGAGATCCTAAAGTTTGATTCTGCTCTGCCGATTTCAGAGCAGAATCAAAGTTGTAATTAGAAAGAAAAGTGCCGCTTAATTTGGGAAAGGAGATGGGTCCTTCTTTTCGATATTTGGGTGGGATGGAGAGGTTACTTTTTTTTTTCTTTCTTTTTTTTTGAGGCAGAGTCTTGCTCTGTTGCCCAGGCTGGAATGCAGTGGTGCGATCTCAGCCCACTGCAACCTCCACCTCCCAGGTTCAAGCAATTATCCTGCCTCAGCCTCCCGAGTAGCTGGGATTACAGGCATCTGCCACCATGCCTGGCTAATTTTTCTATATTTTTCGTAGAGACAGGGTTTCACCCTGTTGACAGGCTAGTCTCGAACTCCTGACCTCAAGTGATCTGCCCACCTTGGCCTCCCAAAGCGCTGGGATTACAGGCATGAACCGCTGCACCTGGCACGTTGCTTTTAAGTTAGAAAAACTATTCACAGATCACCTTTGGCTTCCCAGAGCAAAAAAGGGGTCTCAGAGAGCCCTTTCTTGGCCCTTTTACAGATGAAGAAACGGAGGTCCAGAAAGATGTCAGCTGCTCAGTTACACAGCAAGTCGGGGGCAACTCCCGAAGAGGAACCCTCTCTTAACACTCGCTGTAATATTTCCCTGATACTTTTCCCACCAACCAGCCCACAGCAAGCTCATAAATGTTCGTGGAAACTTCGCAGAGGCCCAGCTCCACCACTCTGCCTGTCCAACCTCCAACAAATCACCTGAACACCAGGAGTCTCCGCCCTGCGGTGTGGGTCACACCTGCCCTTCCTCCCTCTTCAAGAAGTCAACGAAACGTGAACCTGATACCTAAACTTCAAGGGGCAGGTCGCTAATAATATCTTTTTTTTTTTTTTTTTTTTTTTTTTTTGAGACAGAGTCTCACTCTGTTGCCCAGGCTGGAGTTCAGTGGTACAGTCTCGGCTCACTGCAACCTCCACCTCCTGGGTTCAAGCGATTCTCCTGCCTCAGCCTCCCGAGTAGCTGGGATTACAGGCACCTGCCACCACGCCCAGCTAATTTTTTGTATTTTTAGTAGAGACGGGGTTTCACCATGTTGGCCAGGCTGGTCTCAAACTCTTGACCTCGTGGTCCACCCGCCTCGGCCTCCCAAAGTGCTGGGATTACAGGTGTGAGCCAGCACGCCCAGCTAATATCTTTTAAAATTTCAAGTGCTTTATTGAGGTATGATTGGCAGACAATACACTGTGAATATTTAAGCATGACATCTTTCCTAAATAATCATAGTAGAATTGAAGTTTTTGTGTGTGGGGCAATGTCTCCCTGAATACCTAGATTTGAGCCTTGGAGATCATCCTCCAGACTGAAAGACTGGTTATTCTCTCTTCCTCTGTCCTGAGAGCCGACACATTTTCCAACTCTTCTCTTGATGGATTTGGGTTGGGTGTTTCTAGATTTCCTCCTTATCACACAAACAGTATGAGCAGGAATTGTCTCTCCTGCCCCAGAAGGAAACAGTTCCAACATATTCACGAAATTCCAGTCTCTGGGTTACAAGAAAATTTCGAATCCGTCCTCTGCTCACACCTCCCACCTTCCCACAACACCTGCCAAATACTCCCCGCACCCAGCCCTCCAGCTTGGATCCCAGGCTTGAGCGCCTCTGAGTGACCCAGGCAGGAAATGCGTCCCGGTGCTGTGTCAGCAGCCGCCAGGTGCGGGGCGTGGCCCACGCAGATGCTGACCTCGTGGCGCTGCCGAAGCAGGTGCTGCCCATTCTTGTTAACACCGTGAAGCAGGTGTCCCTTCTGAGCATTTCCTTCAAGATGGCCGAGCCCACGAAGGTGATCAGCACGGTCCCACCTTCTGCTCGAGCTGTCTTTCAAGGCCGGTGTTACCCCTGCTTAGAAGTGAGACTGGGATTGCTGATTCGTGGCTGATCTTCCTCCATCCCTCTTGCCCTGGAGGTTTGTCCTATGAACCAAGGTAAGAAGGGATTCCAGGGACAAGACAGGGCAAAAGCTGGAGGCGGTGTGTGTGAAGGTGGAAGGGGCAGGGAGATGATGGATTTGGGATGTTGCTGAGCCTGATTGTATTTCAGCAGGATCCCCCGTACCCCAGGGGGTTTTGTTGGATTTTGCCAGTGGAAGGTCCGACTCCACTCCTCCATTTCAGTAGGTAACTAGAGAGTCAGACATGGCTGGCCCCGAGGCTGTGGTGGAAACAGGCAAGGGCAGGAGGGGACTGGTCCCCCATCTTCAGAGTTTGTCGGTGAAAACAAGCCACCTATGATGCATGGTGCCTGCTGGCAGGCAGGTGTTGACACTGTTGTGGCTGCTAATGTTGCTGCCTGGTCAGAGGCGACCTCAGACTCAGGCTGGCCACCTTTCCAGCCAACTGAATGTGTGGCAGGTATCGACCCCCACAGGTGGCTAAACAGGCGTGACATCCTTCATGCCGGGCCTGGAGGTTCAGAGGAGGCTATCACACGTGTTGCAAGATGATGGGTCCATGCTGTGGCTTCTTGTTTTGCTGAGAGAACAGAGATGACTGGGCCTCCCAGGGTCTGAGGCAGGCTGCTCTCCGACACCCCCAGGGGAGCTCTTACAAACCAGCAGCACACAAGCCTTTCTCTGCTATGCTGGCAAATCGCCCTTGAGTGTGGTGTCCGTGACTTTGAGGCTTAGCAAATATGTACCGGCTCCCTACACACAATTCTGTCTACATCACAGAAAACTTTACATGACTGTATAATCTTCCTTGGAAAAAATATAACTTATGTACTATAAAATCCACTATTTTAAAGCATACTACAATTCAGTGGGTTTTAGTATATTCAGAAGGTTGTGTCACCGTCACCACTAACTAATTCCAGAATATTTTCATCACCCTCAAAATGCAGCCTGCCTTTGGAATGGAGATCAGGGTCAAGGTAGACACTTCACTGTAGGCATGGGTGATGATAGTGGTACCAGTAGCTATTAATATCATTGAGCGCTTACTGTATACTAGCCACTGTGCTAAATGCTTTACATATTTATGTATGCCTGTTCATGCAATATGAATACATATTTCACTCAGTTTTGTTACATACCAAATAGGTGAACAATGTTGGTATCCTCACTTTATTAAGAAAACTGAGGCACAGAGATCGAGAGAGCAGCCTGCATCCATGGGATTTGATCCCAGGAGGTGCATACTGACTCTATGGGTCTCCGCTGACTTGATGGGTCTGTTCCCTATGGAGTTTGGAAAGATCTCCCTATACCTAGAGAGGCCCATTGTAACTGGCTTTTCTTTTTTCCAGTTCATTCATTTTTTAAAAAAAGATTGTGATTAAAATGTATATAAGATTTATTTCAATGTTTTTAAGTGTACAGTTGTGTGGCATTAAGCAGTGATATGGTTTGATCTGTGTTCCTGCCCAAATCTCACGTCAAATTGTAATCCCCAATGTTGGAGGAGAGGCCTGGTGGGAAGTTATCGGATCTTGGGGGCTGATTTCCCCCTTGCTGTTCTTGTGATAGGGAGTGAGTTGTTACACAATCTGGTTGTTTAAAAGTGTGTAGCACCTCCACCTTCATTCTCTTCCTCTTTCCCTGGCCGTGGGGGACGTGCCTGTTTCCCCTTCGCCTTCTGCCATGATTGTAAGTTTCCTGAGGCCTCCCCAGTCATGCTTCCTGTACAGCCTGTGGAACTGTGAGTCAATTAAACCTCTTTTCTTTATAAATTACCCAGTCTCGGGTAGTTCTTTATAGCAATGTGAGAATGGACCCATACAAGCACATTTACAATTTCATGTAACTATCACCACTACCCATTTCCAGAGCTTTTTCTTTATAGCAATGTAGAATGGACTCCTACAAGCACATTTACAATTTCATGTGAACTATCACTACTACCTATTTCCAGAACTTTTTCATCATTCCAAACGGAAACTCCAAACCCATTAGACACCAACCTCTCCCAGTCCCTGCTAACCTATTCTACTTCCTCTATGAATCTGCTTATTCTACGTATCTTGCGTAAGTGGTATTGTACAATATTTTTCCTTTTGGGTCTGGCTTATTTCACTTAGCATAACGCTTTCAAAGTTTGCTTATTTGTAGGATTCTCAGAATTGCATTTATTTTTATGGCTGAATAATGTTCAATTTTTGTGGCTGAATAATTGTATATGTGTATGCCACTTTGTTTATCCATTTATTTGTTGATGAACACTTGAATTGTTCCTACCGCTTGGCTACTGTGTGTGTACAGGTACTTGCCTGGGTCCCTGTTTTCAGTTCTCCTGCCTATACATAGGTGTGAAATTGCAGGGTCATAGGCTAATTCTACATTTAGCTTTTTGAGGAACCACCACATTTTCCATCACAGCTACACCATTTACGTTCCCACCAGCAGTGCACCAAGGGTTCCAATTTCTTCACATCTTTGCCAACACTTGTTATTTTTCATTTGATAATAGTCATTCTACTGGGTGTGAAGTGGCACCTCATTGTGGTTTTAATTAGCATTTCCCTAATGGCGAATGATGTTAAGAGTGTAGCTGACTTTCAGAGGTCACAAAATGCAGATGAGGTGTGTGTTTTGGGGCATAAGGAGTTATCTGGTACGGAGGGGGCCCATGTGGTAACGAGCAAACACATTCATCTGGGCCAAGTTTTTCTCTTTATTTGTGAATTTTCTGATCCAGTGTTCTCAGCCTTGGCTGCCTGTCAGAATCACCTGGGAAAGTTTTAAAACTGTGGAGGCCAGCTGCACCCCCATAGCGCCTGCTATGAGCTGTCCAGGTAGGGTCTCCATTTGTCCCATTGCAGGGGAGGCTCGGCTCTAATTTTTCATGAAAAAGCTATGAGAGACCCTAAACCTTGTGTTTTTTCATTTAAAAAATTATCTAAAATGTTTACTTATTTTAAGCATTCATTCTGTAATTATTGTTTTGTAGACTTATACCCACTAAGACTCGAGTATCTCTGAAAATCATCTCAAAACAGCTCTTGAACTCAGGCCTGACTCCTCCTTTGCTGTACCCCTTTCCCCCTTCTTTAGAACTTCAGACAAAACTCATTAATTTAGTGCAACAGCAACCAGGACTGAGATCCCCCCTTGCTGGTGACAGTAGCTGCCCCTGCTTCATTCCCTGGCTCACTCTTGTCACAACTCTGTAAGGCTTGACCTCTCTAGATGCCGCCAAGCCCTCTGCCAGGAGGTCAGAAGGGGCGTCTGGTAGGGCTGCAGAGATAGAGGAACCAGAACCCACCTGGCCTCTGGGAGCTCAGTCAGGGGAAGCAAGGGAACCAGCTCCTGTATAAATTATAATGCTCGCCAAACTCAACGTTTCTCAAAGTGTGGGAGGCGGACCTGTGTGTAATGGGAAATTGTATTAGGTAGCAGGTAGACAGTATTAACACTGAGTCACCAAAGGACAAAGTTACTCCCTTTTCAATTATCTTTTAAGCCTTCAGAGAAAGCAAGGAGAAAGTCTCAGTTTGGAGCTAATAGGTCTTTAACACCTCTTCAATCACACCTCCTTTAAAAAAAAAAAAAAAAAAAAGCAAGCAGACAGACTCAAGTCTCCAGCTGTAATAGTATCACACCAGAAATTGGCAACATTGCTTTGCTTTCATGGTATTTTTTTTAGTTGGCTTCTAATCGGCTAGTCTCACTGATACTTTTTCCCCCATTTATCATTGTGATATAAAGTTTACTTCTAGGCCAAGTGTGGTGGTTCATGCCTGTAATCCCAACACTTTGGGAGGCTGAGGCAGGTGGATCACTTGAGGCCAGGACTTCAAGACCAGCCTGAGCAATATGGTGAAACCCCTTCTCTATTAAAAATACACAAAATTAGCCAGGCATAGTGGCACATGCCTGTAATCCCAGCTACTCGGAAGGCTGGGGTAGGATAATCCTTTGAACTCAGGAGGCCAAGGTTTCAGTGAGCTGAGATCACATCACTGAACTCCAACCTGGGTGACAGAGTGAGACTCTGTCTCAAAAAAAAAAAAAAAAAAAAAAAGCTTACTATTATTTATTTTTTGAGACACAGTACTTCTCTGCCACCCAGGCTGGAGCACAGTGGTGCAATCACAGCTCACTGCAGCCTCAACCTTCCAGGCTCAGGCAATCCTCTCATCTCCACCCCCTCAAGTAGCTGGGACTACAGGCATGTGCCACCATCCCTGGCGTGTGTGTGTGTGTGTATTTTTTGTAGACACATGGTCTCACTATGTTGCCAGGCTGGTCTCAAACTCCTGGGCTCAAGTGATCCGCCCACCTTGGCCTCCGAAAGTGCTGGGATTATAGGCATGAGCCAGTGTGCCCTGTCAAAAGTTTACTTTTAAAATAAACCCATTTAAATTTGTTTTAAAAAGTGAGTTCATTTGAAGGAACAGGATAAGCGACCAGTAGAGCAGGTGGCCAGCAGATGTGGCATAAATCACACAGGTGGTATCCAAATGACCCTGGAAGAGGCATGGGCATGTGCTTCAGGGATTGAGGGAGCTCCCAGCTTGTCGCACAAGAAGCAGTGTGTCATTAAATCACAGAATGATGACTAACAGTTTATAGATGGAAGGGACCTTAGAGATCCTAGGCACAACTTTCGCAGGTGAGGGAAACTGAGGCTCTGAAGTGTTGAGGGTCTGGGGCCAGGCTCAGTGGCTCACGCCTGTAATCCCAGCACTTTGGGAGGCCAAGGCAGGCAGATCATCTGAGGTCGGGAGTTCAAGGCCAGCCTGGTCAACACGGTAAAATCCAGTCTCCACTTAAAAAAAAAAAAAAAAAAATTTGCCAGGTGTGGTGGTGTGTACCTGTAATCTCAGCTACTTGGGAGGCTGAGGCACAAGAATCACTTGAACCTGGGAGGCAGAGGTTGCAGTGAGCTGAGATGGTGCCACTGCACTCCAGCCTGTGCAATAGAGCGAGATTCTGTCTCCAAAAAAAATAATAAGTGAAGTGTTGAGAGTCTGGGGAAACACAGGTGTCAGTGGGAGAACCAGCACGGGACTCTGTGACTGTGCAACCCTGCATTGGTCACCCCAGTCCCTGCCATCTCACTGCCTGTCACAGCTTGTGCTATGTCACGGGACACTTCTCTTTCGCCAGCTGACTCAATACAATAGCACATTTTGCTTCCAGTAATGTGAATAATGAGTAATGTGAATAACAAGTACTGTGAATGGTGCGCTTCTGTCTCTTCCACCTCGCAAAGCGCCAAGGAGCAGGTGCATTTGTGAAGAATCACAGGACTCTCCCTAGAAGTAAGATAGAGACACGGTTGTAATTTTTTTTTTTTTGAGACGGAGTCTCACTGTTGCCCAGGCTGGAGTGCAGTGGCGTGATCTCGGCTCACTACAACCTCCACCTCCCGGGTTCAAGCGATTCTCCCACCTCAGCCTCCCAAGTAGGCAGTTACAACTTCTACAACAGGCTGTTGTGCTGTCCTTCAAGTTTTCCTTCCAAATACACAGTAGGGTTGTACTTCCCTGCTCCTGCCAAGTTCAGGAATCGTTTTGTTGGCAGCAATGGATGACTCCCGCAAAGTCTGGCTTTTGTTCCTTGGCGTAACGCATCTGAAATTCACCCATGTTTTTGCGTGTACCCATCATTCCTTTTCATTACTGAGTAGTATGCCTTTAAAAGGATGTACAGAGTTTGCCTACCCATCCACCAGGCAAGGAACATTTGAGTTTTTCCCTGTCTTTTGGCAATGAAGAATAAAGCCACTATGCAATATTTAACTTCAAATTTCTCTAACATAAAACGGACATTTCTCACTGTGATTCTGGAGGCCTTGTGTGATCTGACCACACGCACCTGTTCTCAGGTCACCCGTCCCCCTCCACTCACTCTGAATAGGCCAGGTACTCCCCTTCCTAAGGCCTTGGGACTACCTGGTCCTTCCCACAGCTGGCCCTCAGATCCCATAGCGCCTCCCCAGTGCCTCCCTGACATCTCTACCCAAAGCCACCCTCTCCCATCCAAAGTGCTGTCTGTCCGTTTTTACCCCGTGTATTTCCTTCGCAGCACCTACCATTATCTGGAATTTTGTTTCCCTCTTGTACAGGTCTTATCTGTCTTGCCAAAACCTAACATGTATTCTGGAACTTAATACAAATGAGTCAATAAGATTGGGGAAGTAACAAAGGTTCAGCTTATATGTGTCTTCAGCACCAGGTTACAAAGTCTGCACTGTGCATAGGAAATAGGAAAATAGTATTGAAAATGGTACTTTGGGAAAATTGTCTGTTCATTTAAAATAAGGTTTTGGTTATTGTAGGCCATAAAGCAAGGATTAGAATACATATATCTTATAGACACTGAATATCCTACCATTGTGGTTTTCAATCCTGTTAAGAGCACAGGGAAATGGCAGTTAGCATTTAAGATATATCTGACTGATTTTATCCCTTGAAATTTTGTAGAATTGAGAGACCTATTACTCCAAAAAATATATAGCCTTGTTTACTTTCCCCTCAGACTAGTATTCAAAATTAAATAGGGAATGATGTTATCGTTGTATGTATTCCTGAACAGAAGGGCATAAAACATATTGATGGGTGTGTATCTCACTTTTACTAGCAGTAATGGTAGTATTTAAAGACACAAAGGATACACAATCCTCTGCTGTGGTGCACAGTGAGCTATACATTTACTTTAAATGATGGGCTGTTAAAATACTCTTCTGAAACAATAAACAAAAGTGATAACGTTTTATAAAAAGATTGGCACACCAGAAATCACCTAATTTGTCTCTCAGGTTTCTGCCTGTTTGCAGATTTGTAAAAGAACACACAAGAAGTGTTTTGGCCTTATTGTTGTGGCATGATTAAGACACCAAATTTAATAATCCCTGGAACCCGTTAGAGCAAGCTCGTCCAACCTTTGGCCCACAGGCTGCATGTGGCCTAGGACGGTTTTGAATGAGGCCTAACTTTCTTAAAACATGAGCTTTCTGGGGAATTTTTTTAAAGCTCATCAGCTATCTGTAGTGTTAGTGTATTTTTTATGTGTAAGCCAAGACAATTCTTCTTCCGATGTGGTCCAGGGAAGCCAAAAAATTAGATACCCCCACATTAGAGAAATATTTTAAAGGAATATAGGAGATTTGCACTTTTCCCACATAAGTTCACACTCATTTATTCTTTTTTTTTTTTTTTTTTTTGAGATGGAGTCTCTTCATTCTGAGCGATGGATGCACTCGCCCAGGCTGGAGTACAATGGTGCGATCTCTGCTCATTGCAACCTATGCCTCCTGGGTTCAAGCGATTCTCCTGCCTCAGCCCCCTGAGTAGCTAGGATTACAGGCACCCACCACTCATACCTAGCTGATTTTTGTATTTTTAGTAGAGATGGGTTTGGCCATGTTGGCCAGCCTGGTCTTGAACTCCTGACCTCACGCCCGCCTCAGCCTCCCAAAGTGCTGGGATTACAGGCATGAGCGACTACACCCATCCCACATTCATTTATTCTACACAACTTCAATACCAAATGCCTCAGATGCTCTGTTAGGACTGAGGGTGAGGATGAGTTAAGCAGACACATTCTCTACCCTCCTAAAACTGACCCTCTAGAGGGGAGGGGAGGTGGCAAAAAGTGATGACAAGAACAACCTGGCTTAGTCCTGGTGGAAGGAACCTCTGAGCCACTTAACTCGGCTTTTGCACAATCGCACATAGATTTGCATCGTTAAAGCCAAGTGTGGCTCATGGCATTGGCAACAGGATGGACAGCAGAGGCTTCTCAGATGCAGATCAGTTTAGCCTGAGCACCTCTTGAGAAAGTGCAGCTCAGTGTCCATCGCTACCCATGTGCCGCTGGCGAAGCGAGGAGGGCCCCATAGATGGGGGGTCAGCCCGACAGCCTCTTACACCATTAGCATAGAACAAGAGACGTTGTTTGAAAAAATATATTAATTCCTTTTTTCTTTGGCCTTTCTGAAAACGAGCCTCTCCCCAGTTGGCCAGAGGCATTGGTCATCTTCAAGGAGTGGGAGAGGTTACGCTTGTTTACAGTGGAAATGCAAGAGAAAGAAGTATGCTCAGGTTTTGACATTCATAAGTGGACTTTGCATGGCAAACCAGACCTGAAGATTTCCTTTTTTTTTAAAAAAGAAAAATATCCTCAGCAAGTCAAGAGCTAGGCTAGGAAGCCTCAGTGCTTGGAGATCTCCCATGTGGAGAAGACAACCGTGTATGCCTTGGGATAAGCAGCCTGTCGCTCTGTGATAGAATATCATGCAGAAGAGTGGCTGCCACATATTTTTTCCATGACCCACAGCAGGGCATTCATGTGTGCACACAGACATGTACACAAAACAAATTTTAGAAAACAATTCTTAGCCTTATTTGTGACAATTTATCATTTTAAAAATTCTTTTTAAATGTGTATTAATGCTGGTCATAACCCCTTGACTTCAGTCACTCTCCTAGGAATAGGTCATGACTGGTAGCATGAAAACATTGGAAAACATTGACCTTGGCAGATGCAAGAGGAGGAAGGTGGGAGCGACAGAGATGGACGAGAGGTGAAGTTGGACGTGTGTCCTGACCTCTCTCCTTCACATCTTGGCCGGGAAATGGAAAGGTGTAAGATAAAGGAATAAGAGGAGGCTAAAGGAAGAGGTTATCTCTGCCCCAACTCCTCTTGAGAACCTGGAAATAGATCCCCTGCTCGCTCTCCATCCACCTGGATAAGCAAAGTAGGGTGGGTGGTCGTGGTCCAGCAGAGGAGCTGCATGGGATTTCTGAGCGGCCTTCTGCTCCCTGGAGGTGTGGACACAACCCAGGCACTTCCCCCTCAGCATGGGCCAGGTGACTCCACAGCAGATGAGGGAGGCCTAACGAGGCCAGAAGGCTGGGGGAGGGTGAGGCTGAGCCAGGCCCCGAGAGTGACCAGGCCGAGGGAGACCAGAGCCTGAGTTCACCCGTTTAGGATGCCAGCAAGGTCAGTGGTAATCAGCAGACAAGGACACCTTCCACAAGACCCAGGCATTTTCAGCAACACCCCCACGTCCCACCCCATTTACTCTGGCGCTGCCTTAGAGAGGACCTTGGAAGCCAGAGTACTCGAATTCTTTCCCAAAAGAGGTAGAAAATCACCTAGAGAAGTTGTTAGCATTATTGTATAGGCTGAAGTGAGTTCAGCCTTTTTCTTCCCTCTTGTTTTGCACCAAATTGGCTTTCATAAAGACTCAGTCAGTTCTAGATAAAATAGCCAGGTATCTGTGCCCTGAGTCAGCCAGTGGGGTGCTGTTAAAATGTTTTAAAATGAGCTGTTGGGGAGGAGTCCTGATTTATAGTGCTTGCCAATTTCCATGGTGTAACTACACCCACAATGGCCAATTTCCATGGTGTAACTACTGCCACCAATTTCAAGCTACTGTAGAGGTCACTGGATGCAGAGTTATCTTAAATGAGGCACAGTGGGCTCTGAGCCTGGACAAGCTGACTCTAGCCACCAGGCTCCCTGGCTGCCCAGTCTCAGTAGGCAAGACCTCTGAATCTGCCCATGAGTCTGAGGGCCAGATCAACTTTCCAGCATAAATGTTCCTTTCTCTCACACTGGTTTCACTTACTCTGTGGAAATGGCTGTCTGCTTTGCGTGAACAGCACCTCAGTGTGGACGAACAGACTACCCTTGTCTCCATTTTCTTCTTTAAGCCCCTCTTCCAGGAAAATTCTCAGGGTCTGTCCACCCACCCAGGACAATCTTTTGTGTGAGCCAGCCCGACTGACAGAATGGGAGCAAACCACCCCCTGAGGGGAGCTCCAGAGGTCATCGTGGCCAGCCCCCTGCCTCCAGGCAGGTCTCCCCCTAAATCGTCCTAGACAGAGCCTTCCTCATGCTGGGCCGTTTGCTCGGAGCGCCCTGAGCAGCTGAGTAAAGTTTTGTGCTGACTCCGTGGAGCTCTGACGATGGCAGGCGCTCCTCCAGCTCATAAGGGAATCATTAGTGAGACGTAGCCCTGTATGAGGGCCCGAAGGCCTGTGGCAATTAATCACCTTTCCTCGCTCGGCAGCACCAGCTGTCTCAAATGCAGCCATCCTTGAGATAGCCCTTTAATTGTCCCCGGAGAAGGCAGGTGGGTGAGGGGCCACCTGTGCTAGCGTTAGCCAGCAATCCTTCCAAATTAAAAAAAAAAATTTTTTTTAGAGTATTCAAATATTTCTTCCTTACTTTCTAGAGTCTGTTATTGGTATAAAGGTTGAAGCTCAGGCAGCTTAACTGTTATGTGGAATGACCTTTAGTTTTAATATTAATATATTATCGTAAAGTCTATGTGAATCATGAATGCAATTTTGGTATTCATATAAAATGCCACGCGCTGAACCCATTGCAACTTTTTTTTCCCCTCTTGTCTTCCAGTAGGCTGCAAACTGGGTGAATTAATATGCGTCATATTCCTCTCCCCTTTATTTACTTAGAGAGGGTGGCCAGGCAACTTTATCAAGAGTAACATTATCAAGAGCTTTGCTGCAAGCTTCTTTATCATATTCACATCCGCGTCTGCTCGACACTTGTCAGTGTCAATCAAATCGCAATAATACGCAGATGATTTGCTCATTTGGTTTAATAAAATCTTTCTGCTTATTTGCGCTGCCTCCATTACACCACATAATTGCTGTGCCGCGGAGGTGAAAGGCAGCCAGTTGCCTGGGGGATAAGAGGAGCCGATTGCTATATGAAGGATTTGTTTCTTTGCCTCTGTCTCTCCCCAGTCACTCATATTCCTAAAATTAATATTGTATTTGAATCCAGCTCTGCTATTCTTATGCAGGCTAACATTGTTATTACTTATTATTTGGATGTGAAGTCATTTATTTTTAGTTTTATGTCCAAGCTGTCAAGCTAAATTTCATTGTGAACTGCCACATACAATTTTTAACTGCCATTTAAAACGAGATTCAAACTTGAAATTATGGAGTGAGCTTGTTCAAAGTGCCGGCCTGACAGGAAGTGTAGCAAGAAGCCCCAATTTCCCTGGAAATCAAAGGGGCTCCCAGTGATGATTTTTGTGGAATGGAAAGCGCACAGCCTTAAGTACTTCACAGTCACCTTGATGGTGGCCGGACACCCAGGTTGGCGTTCAGAGAGAGGGGCGTGCACGTGGCTGCGGAGCCCAGGGCTGTGCTCAGAGCCCACTCGGCAGCTGCACTCGAGCGTAGCCTGCTTCTTGGGAACAGTCAATTGCCAGTTAGGAGGGTGGAGACCCATGTGGCCCCCCCCCCATGGCGTGCTAAGGCAAGCTTGCAGACAGGATGCCAGCCTGCAAGGACAGGAGGGGCCAGCCAGCTGGAAGCTGTAGGGTGACTTCATCTGGGGCCCTGGGGCTGCTGTGTAACCCTTCAGGAGGAAGGGCAATGCCAGGGCGTGGCTGGGGAGAAGCCACAGTCTACCTTAAAGTGGCTAAGGGTTATGCTTCGGTATTCATAGACGGAGGGCTCTTCCTGGAGCACAGTCAGACATTCAGAAGGAGGGAGCGGCACCCAAGACCTTGTCTCGCCAGCTCAGCTAGAGCCTGGTCATATTGGGGTACCATACTCCTGTCCAGTGTAACATTCAGGTGGGAACAAACTTTCTACCTATTGCAGCCTCTCACTAAGCCCCTGTGGTTGGTGCTTCCCGTGAATCCGCTCATTAAACATCCATAAAGACAACTGTCTCAGGTAAGTGTCATTCTTGTCCTGCTGATGAAAAGTGAAGATGCTGAGATTTAAGGAGACTGAGGTGATGAAGGCTCTGGAAGCGGCTGGTCAAGGCTATAAGGGGACACAGGGAAGGGGTGTGGCCAGGAGCAGGCCCTGAGAGTACAGCAATGCAGAGAAAGGCAGCAGCCACAGCAGCTCAGGCTGCTGCTTGTCACCAGCAGTCTTGTCACCAGGTTGTCACTGAGGATCTAGGCTTGCTTTGCCTTCCAAGAAGGTCCAGTATTCAAGGAAGCCAGTGACAGACCATCCTCAAGAGAATGCGTGTCATCACCCCCGTCAGTAGCACTTTAACATTTGCAGCCAAGCCCCGGGACTCCAAAATGCTTCCTATGCACTTTGTTCAAAGGCATTAGTGCTCAAAAATCAACACAGAGGATCCCTGAGTCCTGTGTCCTGACCCTCATCAGTCTCTACCAAGCTGGGCTGTTTCTGATCAAACCCACGGCTGCACTGGTTATGCTGCCACAGGTCCTCAGGTTTGTTTGGTGGCGGTGGCGGTGGTTTTTGAGACAGAGTCTTACTCTGTCGTGAGGCTGGACTTGCAGTGGTGTGATCTCAGCTCACAGCAGCCTCCACTTCCTGGGTTCAAGTGATTCTCCTGCCTCAGTCTCCTGAGTACCTGAGATTAAAGGTTCACACCACCACGCCTGGCTAATTTTTGTGTTTTTAGTAGAGACAAGGTTTCGCCATGTTGGCCAGGCTGGTCTCAAGTTCCTGACTTTGGATGATACGCCCATCTTGGCCTCCCAAAGTGCTAGGATTACAGATGTGAGCCACCACGCCTGGCCAGGCCCTCAGGTTTTAAGGCACATGCAAGGCAAGACGGGGAACATTCAAGTCCCTCCTCTTCCTCCTCTTGACTGATTTCTGTTCCCCCCATCTCTAGTATTAAAAAGGACTTAATTCTAAGCACGCACATGTTATCTTGGGTGCTGACTTGAGTTTATAAAATACAGCATGCACGCAGGGGCTGTGGAAGGTTGAGATGAGGCCTTCTTGGCTGTTTGGCTGGGAGAGGGTGTTGGGAATTCTTTGTTCTTCCATCCCTTCCTTGCTTCGGTACAGCTGAAGAGGCTGTTGTTCCATCCAAGGGTTGTGGAACCCCAGAGTTGGAGCTGAATCCTGGTCAGGGAGAGAGTTCTTTCTGAAAGCTTCTAGTCCAGGCCCTCCCTGCACCTGAGCATGTCTCAGGCTGTGGTTTCCGGTGGACACACCATGCCATGTGGTGTTTTGTGAATCATCCACAGGTGTGCCATCAACTTTGACATTTTTAAACAGCTTTATTGAGATATAATTCACACACCACACAATTTTTTTTTTTTTTTTTTTTTTTTTTTTTTTTTTTTGAGATGGGATCTCATTCTGTCACCCAGGCTGGAGTGCAGTAGTGCGATCTCAGCTCATTGCAACCTCCACCTCCTTGATTCAAGCAATTCTCCTGCCTCAGCCTCCCCAGTTGCTGGGATTACAGGCATATGCCACCACCCCTAGCTAATTTTTGTATTTTTAGTAGAGACGGGGTTTTGCCATGTTGCCCAGGCTTGTCTCAAACTCCTGGCTTCAAGTGACCCACCCTCCTCAGCCTCCCAAAGTCCTGGGATTACAAGCATGAGCCACCATGCCCGGCCAATTCTCCTATTTACAGTATACAATGCATGAATTTTTGTATATTCACAGAGTAGTGTAACCATCACCACAGTCAATTTTAGAACATTTTCATGACCTCAAAAAGAAATTGCTTACCTGTAGTTGACTACTACCCCCACAGGCCCCCACCCAGCCATAGACAACCACTGATTGACTTTCTGTTTCTATAGACTTGCCCACTCTGGACATTTCAGAGAAATAGAATCATGACAGGTGGTCTTATCACTTAGCATGACATTTTCAGGGTTCATCCACGTGTAGCCTGTATCAAATCTCATTCCTTTCTATGGCCACATAATATTCCATTGTAGAAATACTGTTGGTCCTTGAACAACGTGGGTTTGAACTGTGAGGGTCCACTTATACACGGATATTTTTCAACCAAATCAAAAATACAGTATTTGTGGGATGTGAAAGTTGTATATATGGAGGGCTAACTTTTCTTATGGGTTCCTCAGAGCCAACTGTAGGACTCGAGTATGCACGGATTTTGGTAAACTTGGGGTTCCTGGACCCTAAGCCCTCACTTATACCAAGGCACGACTGTCTATCACGCTTTGTTTAGCCGCTCATCTGTTCATGGGCATTTAGGTGCTTCCCAGCTTTGACTCTTGTGAATAGGGCTGCTGTGAACACTCGGTACACGTTTTTGTTTGAATACCTGTCGTCAATTCTGGATATATGCCCAGGAGTTGAATTGCTGGGTCAGTGCTGCTAACTTCCGATCAGTATTTAAAACTAATTTTTGCCACAATGGCTTATGTCAGTGGTTGCCTTCCCTCCCCATTCAAGTTCCCCCCAAGGTGAATTCCACTGGGACAGACATTGAGTCAACAGCGTACATTTTGCTGAAGATTTTGTATGAAGAGCAAGCGGGGAGGGGTCGATACTGAACACCCTGCAGTTCTCAGTGAATAAAAATCTCCATTTCACCTGCCTCATTCTCGGTCTCTCTTCCCTCCTGCATCCCCAACCCATCGTCCACCTGCCTCCCAATCTTCTCCCCAAGTTTTGCTCCTTTCCACAAAAGCAGTAGAACTCAGTCTGGGTCTTCCAAGCCTGCCTCCCTACATGGACTCATTCATATTTTCTTCAAGCAGAGAAAAGGCCATTGAAGGCCATGCAACAAAGAGGGTGGTCCTGAGCTCCATGAACAAGATTCTCCCGGGATCTCCCTCCTTAGAAAAGTATGGGAGAGGCCGGGCGCAGTGGCTCACACTTGCAAAAATCCCAGCACTTTGGGAGGCCGAGGCAGGTGGATCACCTAAAGTCAGAAGTTCGAGACCAACCTGGCCAACATGGTAAAATCCTGTCCCTACTAAAAATACAAAAATTAGCTGGGTGTGGTTGTGGGTGCCTGTAGTCCCAGCTACTCAGGAGGCTGAGGCAGGAGAATGGCGTGAACCCAGGAAGTGGAGGTTGCAGCGAACCGAGACCACGCCACTGCACTCCAGCCTCAGCGACAGAGCGAGACTACATCTCAAAGAAAAAAAAAAAAACTATGGAGTATGGTAAAATAGAATTTTTCCTACCAAGTTACACTGCAGATAAACTCTATTACAGGACATTTCCTCTTTACCGTGTCAGAAGGTCTCAGCTTTCTGGTCAAGGTCTATAAAGATGCCACAGACTAAAGACCTTGAAGATGTACACCATTGATTAAACTCTCAGTGTTGAAAGTTTTTCTAACTTCATTTAACAAAATTTTGTGGATATGTAGTAGGTATATACATGTTGAGAATGTTTAAGTCTTCTGCTTTGAAAAGTTAGGAGGCATTGAATTGTCTATTTATTGAGATACCATATCACTGTGTCTGCCAGGCTGAAATGCAGTGGCGTGATCTCGATTCACTGCAACCTCTGCCTCCCGGGTTCAAGTGATTCTCGTGCCTCAGTCTCTTGAGTAGCTGGGATTACAGGCATGTACCACCACACCCAGCTAATTTTTGTATTTTTTGTAGAGATGGGGTTTTGCCGTGTTGGCTAGGTTGGTCTCAACATCCTGACCTCAAGTGATCTGCCTGCCTCAGCCTCCCAAAGTGCTGGGATCACAGGTGTGAGCCACCATGCCTGGCCTCTTTATTATTTATGAAATGGAGTCTAGCTCTGTCACCCAGGCTAGAGGGCAGTGGGACAATCACAGCTCACTGCAGTCTCGGCTGCCTGGGCTCAAGTGTTCCTCCCACGTCAGCCTCCTGAGGAGCTGGTACCACTGGCATGCGCTGCCACATGCAGCTAACTTTTAAAAAATCATTTATAGAGACAGCGTCTCGGTATGCTGCCCAGGCTAGCCTCAGACTCCTGGCTCAAGCAGTTCTCTCGTCTTAGCCTCGTGAAGCTTTGGGATTACAGGCATGAGCCATGGTGCCCAGCCATCCCATTTTTTAAAAAAATCCAGAATGCCAGTTTCCCTGGAAAAACCAAAGACTTTTAATGACTGTAAAACACATCCATGCCTGGTACCCACTGGCCAGAGCTGAGCAATGGCCGTCCCTCGGGCTGGGCCTGTACCTTCCCTCGCCAGGCCCGAGTCCTTCATTTCTGTGCCCTGTCTAGCCTCCGTGGGCATCCAGACATCTGGTCCATGCTCCAGGGTAACTTCAGAGCAGCTCCAAAGGCAGAGCAGACATTAGGACTCTGCCTGGGAAGTGCAGTCAGGGTGGTGCCCATGCATGGGTGTGATGCCCAGGCCTGCAGTGTGCACCTGTCAGAGAAGCCCCTGAGGGCTGTCCACGGTGCAGCACAGACACAGGCAGGCTGGCGGCCACTGACCAGGAGCCGAGCAGAGGACTCACTCATTCCACAGATAGTAATTCAGCACCCACTAGGTGCATTGTTCCAGACGCTAGGACAGCTGTGAGCATTCCTGTTCTCATGGAGTGCCCTTTCCAGGTAATATACACAATAAGTAAAGCACATGGTTTGCTGCATGGCAAGAAGGGCTAGGGAACAGCGGGAGAGGGAGTGTTGGCGTGAGGTAGGCAGAGAGGAGGAGGCTGAGGGCGGGAGGCTCACAGCTGTAGATACAGGGGATAAGGAAGACCTCTCGAAGAGGTGCTGTTTGAGTAAAGGCCTGAAGGAAGTGGGGAGGCAAGCGATGTAGTTGTCTGGAAGAATTTCAGGCAGAGGGAATGGCAAGTGCAAATGCCCTGTGCTTGGTGCACCGGAGGCAGAGCCAGAGGGGACCACGACTGTGGCAGCCACTGCAGGAGCCCGGGAGGAGAGTGGCAGGAGACGAGGGCGAGGGAGGAGGAAACTTGGACAGGGCCTGATGGCACGGCACAAGCACTCTGGACTTTGAGATAGGAAAGCTCTGGGAGCCTAACAGAAGAGTGGCCTGAGTTAGGCTTTAACCGGATTAGATCACGGTGACTGGGTTTGGGGGAGGAAGGTGGAGAAGTCAATCCACAGGCTCTAACAGTCATCTAGGTGAGCGAAGGGAGTGGGGAGGAGGGATGTCTGTAGGCAAGGCAGCGGGAAGTGACTGGATTCTGGATACAGACGAAAATGGGGCTCCTGCATCTGCTGACAAGTGACGTGTGGGACACAAGATGAGAGGATTACCCTAGGGCTATGAACCCAAACAGCTGGAAGCGTAGCATTGCCATTTACAAAACAGGAGGCCCGTAGGGGTGAGGTACACTGCGGCAGGGGGACGTGTTGGCTTTGAGATGACCAAGTTCGAGTGAAGATGAGGAGGTGGCAACTGGTTACAGAAGCCTGGAGTTCAGGAGTCAGAAGATCAGGAGAGGGGTCCTGGCTGGAGCCCGGGGTGTGTCACCAAGCAGGTGACCGTAGGTGAGGTCTCAGGCTGAGCCCTAAGCTCACCAACGTTGAGAAGCCAAGGACAGTTGGAGACACCAGCAGGTCAGTGAAGAGAGCAGCGAGTCAGTTAGGAGTTGTTCCTCTCGAGTTTATCTTCCACAGGGAAGAAAGTAAGTAAAAAAAGTTTCGCTAGGGGCTGGGTGTGATGGCTTATGCCTGCAATCCCAACACTTTGGGAGGCCGAGGCGGGAGGATTGCCTGAGCCTAGAAGTTCAAGACCAGCCTGGGCAACATGGCAAAACCCTATCTCTATAATAAATAGAAAAATTAGCCAGGCATGGTGGCATGCACCCGTAATTCCAGCTACTCGGGAGGCTGAGGTGGAAGAATCACTTGAACCCGGGAGGCAGAGGTTGCAGTGAGCTGAGATCACGCCACTGCACTCCAGCCTGGGTGACAGAGCAAGACCCTGACTTCTTTATATAACTAAACTAAAATAAAGAATTTTCTGCCTCCCAAGGGATTTTGGCACCGTAGACTGGGGCCAAGTCTATAGCTTTAAAATATTTTTTGTTTGTTTGTTTGTTTTGTTTTTGTTGCTTTTTTTGAGATAGTCTTTCTCTGTCACCCAGGCTGGAGTGCAGTGGCACAATCTTGGCTCACTCAAACACTGCCTCCTGGGTTCAAGTGATTCTCCTGCCTCAGCCTCCTGAGTAGCTGGGATTACAGGTGCCCACCATCACACCCAGCTAATTTTTGTATTTTTAGTAGAGACGGGGTTTTGCCATGTTGGCCAGGATGGTCTTGAATGGCTGACCTCAAGTGATTAACCCGTCTCAGCCTCCCAAAGTGCTGGGATTACAGGCGTAAGCCACCATGCCTGGCCTAGCTTAAAATGTTTTAATATAATTTTTGGATAGGAGATATACTCACCATAGGGTTCACCTTCAAAAAGCACAGCAAACAGTCTTCCCCTCACCCTTGCTCCTCAGCCCCCTGACCTCTTGCCCAGAGTCAGCCAGGTCCCCAATTTCTCATAGTCTTCTAGAAGTGTTCTTGGTGTATGCTGTGTATGTTTTGTTAAAGACAGTGCTATTCCACTTAAAAGGTTACAGTATATAACGCTGGACACAGTGGCTCATGCCTGTAACCCGAGTACTTTGGGAGGCCAAGGCGAGAGGATTGCTTGAGTCCAGGAGTTCAAGACCAGCCCCGTTTCTACAAAAAATACAGAAAGTAGCTGGGTGTGGTGGTGTGTGCCTGTAGTCCCAGCTACTAGGGAGGCTGAAGTAGGAGGTTGCAGTGAGCTGATGGTGCCACTGCACTCTAGCCTGGGAGACAGAGTGAGACCCTGTCTTAAGAAAAAAATATATATATATAAATCAGTTGTACAGTGTAAACGCAACCTTTTTTTTTTTTTTTTGGGATGGAATCTCCCTCTGTCACCCAGGCTGGGGTGCAGTGGTGCGATCTCGGCGCACTACAACCTCTGCCTCCCAGGTTCAAGCGATTCTTCTGCCTCAGCCTCCCAAGTAGCTGGGACTACAGGCGCATGTCATCAAGCCCAGCTAATTTTTGTATTTTTAGTAGAGATGAGGTTTCACCACATTGGCCAGGCTGGTCTCGAACTCCTGACCTTGTGATCCACCTTCCTCGGCCTCCCAAAGTGCTGGGATTACAGGCGTGTGCCACTGCGCCCGGCCTGTAAATGTAACTTTTATATGCACTGGGAAGCCAAAAAAATGTATGTGAGTTGCTTTATCTCAGTGGTCTGGATCTAAATCCCTCAATATCTCTCAGGCATGCCTGTACAAGCATGGTGGTATGGGGGGTGGGGGTGCGAGCACACACTCCTCCCTTTGCCCTTCATTTCACAAATGATAGCATATACCCGCTGTTCATTTAACACATCTTGAAGACCATTCCTTGAAGATGGTGTACTAATATACAAATAAAGAACTTCCTCGTTCTCTTTTTTCTCTTTTGTGCATGTGCCGTAATTTGCTTAACCAACCCCTTACCCAGGGACCTTTACGTTGCTTCCCATCTTTTGTTGCAATTAATAACCTTGCTCTTAATTTTGCACCTGTGTGAATATAAATCAGTTGGATAAATTCCTAGAAGCAGAATTGTTAGGTCAAGGGGGATGTGTATTTGCATTTTTAATAGAGATCCCCAAAGGTGGTACAGTTTAAGCTCCCACAAGCCACATGTAAGAGTTCATGTTTTGATACATTTTCCAGCATAGTCTGTTACCAAATTCTTTCTCTTTCATCTGAGAGTTTTAAAGAATGGAATTTCACACCAGGCGCGGTGGCTCATGCCTGTAATCCCAGCACTTTGGGAGGCCAGAGTGGGCGGATCATGAGGTCAGGAGATCGAGACCATCCTGGCTAACATGGTGAAACCATGTCTCTATTAAAAATACAAAAAATTAGCTGGGCATGTTGGCAGGCACCTGTAGTCCCAGCTACCCGGGAGGCTGAAGCAGGAGAATGGCATCAACCCAGGAGGCGGAGCTTGCAGTGAGCCGAGATCGCACCATTGCACTCCAGCCTGGGTGATAGAGCGAGACTCCATCTCATCTCAAAAAAAAAAAAAAAGGAATTTCAGTCTGCACTTCTCTTGCCATTGGTGGGGCTGCCTGTAGCTTTTGTTTTGTTTTGTTTCTTTTTTGAGACAGAGTCTCTGTCACCCAGGCTGGAGTGCAGTGGTGTAAGCTCGGCTCACTGCAACCTTTGCCTCTTGTAACCTCTGCCTCCTGGGTTCAAGTGATTCTCCTGCCCCAGCCTCCTGAGTAGCTGAGATTACAGGCATTCACCACCATGCCTGGCTAATGTTTGTATTTTTAGTAGAGACAGGACTTTGTCATGTTGGCCAGGCTGGTCTGGAAATCCTGACCTCAGGTGACTCACCTGTCTCGGCCTTCTAAAGTGTTGGGATTACAGGGCGTGAGCCACTGCGCCCGGCCTGCCTGTAGTTTTTGACAGGGCACCGGGAAGTGTCACTTGACAGAGAAGTTACTGGGCTGGGTTTGCATGCAACGCCCCTTTTCATTGCTCAGCCTCTTCCATGGCTATTCTGGCCCCTTTCACCCAGGAGGAGCTAAGTAGAGAAACGTATTCCCTTGAGGGATTTAGTCACTAAAAGTGGGATATTCTCTGAAATTACTGACTTAGAGGACAGAAATGGAGGCACACTGCTTACCTCAGAAGGCTGACTTGCCCATGGTCGTGTTTGAGGATCTGCACCATTTATTCATTCAGTTCAGTAACTATTGATGGAGAGTTTAGTGTGTAGCAGGGACGGAGCTGGGCTTGGAGGAAATGAGAAACTGAAGGCCCCACGCTTAAGGAAGTTTTGTGTTCTAGCATGACATACAACAATCAAGCAAGCAAATGAGGATTTTAAGGAGGGATAAAGGCCAGGCACAGTGACTCGTGCCTAGAATTCCAGTGCTCTGGGAGGCTGAGGTGGAGGATGGTTTGAGGCTAGGAGTTCCAGACCAGCCTGGGCAACGTAGCAAGACCCTGTATCTAAAAAAAAAAAAAAAAAAAATGAAATAGTAGCCAGGTGTGGTGGTGCATGCCTGTAGTCCCAGCTACTTAGGCGACTGAAGTGGGAGTATCCTTTGAGCCCAGGAGTTCAAGTCTGCAGTGAGCCATGATTGCACCACTACACTCCAGCCTGGTCAACAGAGCAAGACCCCATATATATTATACATAAATATATAATCATATATATAAAAGGAGAGATAAGTGCTGTGAAGAAAATAAAAAGATGATGTAACAGTGACCAAAAAAAAAAGACGGAGTCAGAGAAGACCTCTTGGGGAGGTGACGCTTTAGCTGAGGCACGAAAGAGAAGAAGACAGGCAAAGACCTGGGGAAGGAACCCAGGCAGAGCAGACAGGCTAAGAGGGTGTCCAAGAAGCAGAAGTAAGGCTTGTGAGTTAGTTGACGGTAGGTGAAAGGGGGAGACATAACAACTGAGCATGGAGAAGTGGCCCCAAAGGCCACCGTGAAGAATCAGATGGTCTTTTGTTGCAGTTTGAAGCTCGGAGAAGGGTTTAAGCAATGGAGTGCTGGTAAGTGTTTACCTGGCTGTGGAGTAGGGACGTGGAGTCTGACTGAGAGTGTTTGCCGACTTCTATGGTGTAGCTGTTCCCATGATGACCAATTTCAAATTCCCAAAGTGTTCACTAAACTTAGAGTTAAAAAGAGATGTGTACAGACAGACATCCGTGGATGAAAATGATGGCTCCTTTCTTCTCTGGATTGGTTTTATTGAAAGTATGCGGCTTTATACACTTAAAGGGCATTTTATAAAACAAAACATTACAAGCGATGAGTGGCTCCTCATACCCCTGGGTTAAGCCAGAGAGTGGTGTGCTCTGATTGCTGTTAAGACCATCTGGCTGCTCTGTAGACTTTCTTGAGCCTTTCGAATCAAAGGTGCCTACCCCACCGTCACCACAGGGCCAACCGCATCATTTCCTTCCGTTCTCTTCCCACATCCTGCCTGCCTTTCCTGCTAGGGTGCAAACCACACAGTCTTAGGTCTTAATCTGATCTCAGCAATGGACTTGATCTTTTCTTGAGGCTGATGGATTCCAGTGCCAAAAGTGACTTCTCTCTAACTTCTCCTGCTGTTGTGTGGAGAAAGTCCAGAGCAGGGAAGAAAACCCCTCCTGACTGTCCACGTTGTTTTGATTTCCCTCCTGCCATGCATGGAGATATTGGTTCTTGTAGCGCGACCTGGGATCCTGCCGTACCTCTCTTCACGTTTGCTCCTGAAATTGTCAGATGCTCGGGAAACTACTCTTATTATGAGTCAGTTGCCTCTGTACTTGGCATAGCACGCGTGGGCACAGAGAGGTCTGTTTTTCATTTCCACGTCTAATTTAAAGAGGGGGTAAAAAGTGTAAACACTTTTATGATGTCTCGCCATCCTTAAAATTCTGAAATTACTTTGGTCTTTGTTGGTCAGCAAATAAACTAATTTTCACTTGAAGAAACATCATTTTTAATGGCTTTCATTCTGGCCTGGCCTCATCCCACAGTCCAATTAGTGAGGTAACTATCGCCAGCGAGGAGACGGTGGGAGTCGTAGATCAGAAATTGTTTATCAGGCTAGCAGGCATCGATTTATTCAAGTTATCCGACACAGCTGATCATATTTTATTTTCCCAAATCTTCCTCTCAAATCGATTTTTCAGAAAGTTTTTAATACAGGCTTATTCACCTAGCTAATCCATTTATCTTCAGTTCCACCTGTAAAGTCAAGAAAATCTCTACAGGGATCTGTAAAAAGAAAGGCATTCTCTCTGCACCCCTCTCTTCCCTCCCCCTACACACAAAAGTGCACACGCTGCACGCTCAGGTCCCACACTCTCCCAAGTGCAGCTAATTATCCGTGAGACTCTCAAAACTTCTCATCTTCCTGGGCCTCCATTTCTTCTGCAAAATTGGAGATTTGTACCACTTTGTCTTTAAAGTCCTTTCTAACTTGAGATCTTGTAGAATCACAGTTTAGAGCTGGGGAGGGATGAGGGAGCTCAGTCTCCACAATTCAGTTTTAGAAGAGAAGGCTCTTCCACCAGCAGTTGGACAGGTCCCAGCTAATAGCAGCAATGATGGGGGGACAAGGACTGAGACTGCATTCTTGACTACACCTCCCTTCCCTGCAGCCCGAGGTTAGTTTTCTCTGTCCCAAGAGCAGAGAGATTTTAAGGCATCAAAGGCCTTTCTCTGGGGTACCCCAGCAAGTGGCCATGCTGGAAGGTGTCTTCCTATTGTTGCTGGAGCAATGGGTTGGGTAGACAGACCCTGAAGGAGTCTTCAAATGTCTTGAAAAATAATATAAATCGGCCAGGCAGGGCAGCGGCTCATGCCTGTAATCTCAGCACTTTGGAGAGACGAAGGCAGGAGGATCACTTGAGGCCAGGAGTTCAAGACCAGCCTGGGCAACATAGACCCTATCTCTATAAATAAATTTATAAAAATTAGCCAGGCACAGTGGTATACACCTACTACAGTAGGTTCTAGCTACTCAGGAGGCTGAGATGGGAGGATTGCTTAGCCCAGGAGGCCAAGGCTGCAGTGAGCCATGATCATCCCACTGCACTCTAACCTAGATGACAGAGCGAGATCCTGTCTCAAAAAAAAAAAAAAAAAAAAAAGAAAACGATAATCCACGAATGATGCAGACGGTTGCATGTGCTCTCATGAAGGGTGTGGATGTCATAGAATCTGAAGCGTGAGTCCAGCTCTTCTGGGCTCCTAGAGTTGTAGGTGTGCTGGGAACCGTATCAGGCACTGACAAAACGCGTATGGTGCAGCAGCAGTGCGAGGTTAACTTAGGTCTGCATCTCAGAGGGAGGCACCTGTTCCTAGAGTCCTCACCCCTCTAAGTCCCAGTTGCAAACTTAAATGAATTGTTGGCCCAGCTGAATTATGCAGAAATGGTTCATGATCCCTCAGCTCATGGTTCTCTGGAGCCAAAATGTGTGTCTTGTTTCATGATCTTATTTCATTTTTATTTAATTTTTTAGAGACAGGTTTTCTCTCTTTTACCCAGGCTGGAGTGTGGTGGCATGATCATGTCTCACTGAAGCCTTGACCTCCTGGGCTCAAGCGATTCTTCCCACTTCAGCCTCCCGAGTGACCGCGGCTGCAGAAACACTCAGCTAATTTTTAGAGGTTTTTTTTTCTGTTTTTGTTTTTGTTTTTTGTTTTTTTTAGAGACAGGGTCTCACTATGTTGCCCACGCTGGTCTCAAACTCCTGGGCTCAAGTAGTCCTCCCACCTCAACCTACCAAAGTGCTGGGATTACAGGCGTGAGCCACCGTGCCTGTCCTCATGATCTTATTTCAGATGAGGCTGCTCTTTTGGCATGTCTCCGCCTTTTCCTCCACTATTGGATGTGCTTCCTGGGTGGATAGTTTGCAGAAGAGAAGAGACAAGCAGAGGTATTTGCTGTAATCAAAGACTCTTCACATTGTCCCCAGGGCTGTCAAACTAAACCCAGTGTCACCAGGCGCTTATTCTGCAGACTGTTTTTGTGCTGAAACCCATCTTTCTCCAATTCCTTTTTCACAGTGTGCAGTCAGATGCCCCGTGTGTGAGCAGAGCTAAGAGCTGTGACCCATGCAAGCAGAGGCATGCATAGCAGTTGGAGGCCTCCCCAGGTCCCACAAAGGCTTTGCCAATGCGCCACAATATTCCCATTAACTCCCTGCAATATGGGCTCTGAGATGCCCCGCTCCTATCAGGTACAGGTGGTAGAACTGCACAGAAACGGCCATCAATGCACAGAAGGCCACAGCTGGTGGACACACCTTCTTATTCCTGAGTGGGCTGTTTTCTCATTGTTATAAGCTGTGTTTTAAATACTTACCCTGGCACTTTGCCCATAGGTTTGCAAAGTGCTAAATAATAATAAAATGTGGTCCTTCTCCTGAATCAATGAGACAGGTCATGGGTGCCTATGGGCCATGCCAAGAGGATCATGGGGGAGAGTATTTTTCATAATCAAAGAAACACCTCTTGCTGGGTATGGTGGTTCACGCCTGTAATCCCAACACTTTGGGAGGCCGAGGCAGGTGGATCATTTGAGGTCAGGGGTTTGAGACCAGCCTGGCCAACATGGCAAAACCCCATCTCCACTAAAAATACAAAAATTAGCCGGGCGTCTTGGCGCACACCTGTAATCCCAGCTACTTGGGAGGCTGAGGCAGGAGAATCACTTGAGCCCAGGAGGCAGAGGTTGCAGTGAGCCAAGATTGCGCCATTGCACTCCAGCCTGGGTGACAGAGCCAGATTCTGTCTCAAAAAAAAACCTTGGTACAATCATGTCCTGACAGCCTCTGATGTGGCCCGTCTACACTTTGATACAGACTGGGGAAACCTCCTAATCACAGTGTGGCTCTTCCTGGGGTCAGCAGATTCCTCAGGAGTGAGGACTGCACAGTGGATGCTCATCTTCATACAGGAAGAAGAAGAACAATGAGGCTTATCCGCAGCTGTAGAGGAGGCAGTCATTTCCAGCTTTCCAGTCAACAAATACTTACAGGGCCCTATTGGTCTGTTAGGGCCACAGTAACAAAGCACCACTCACTGGGCGGCTCACGCAACAGAAACTTATTTTCTCACAGTTCTGGAGGCTGAAAGTCCAAGATCAAGGTACTGGCAGGGTTGGTTTCCTCCCCTAAGACCTCTGTCCCTGGCTTGCAGATGGCCACTCTCTCGCTGTCTCTTCCTGTGGTCCTCGTTCTTTGAGTGCAGGTCCCTTGTGCCTCTTTGTGTGTCTAAATTTCCTCTTGGGTTTTGATATGGCTTGGCTGTGTCCCCACCCAAATCCTAACTTGAATTGTATCTCCCAGAATCCCCACAGGTTGTGGGAGGGACCCCGGGGAGGTAATTGAATCATGGAGATGTTTTGTTTGTTTGTTTGAGATGGAGTCTCACTCTGTCACCCAGACTGGAGTGCGGTGGCGCGATCTCGGCTCACTGCAAGCTCTGCCTCCTGGGTTCACGCCATTCTCCTGCTTCAGCCTCCAGAATAGCTGGGACTACAGGCACCCGTCACCACGCCCGACTAATTTTTTTTTGTATTTTTAGTAGAGATGGGGTTTCACCGTGTTAGCCAGGATGGTCTTGATCTCCTGACCTCGTGATCCACCTACCTCGGCCTCCCAAAGTGCTGGGATTACAGGCGTGAACCACCTCGCCCGGCCATGGAGATGGTTTTTACTGTGCTATTCTCGTGGTAGTGAATAAGTTTCACGAGTTATGATGGGTTTATCAGGGGTTTCTGCTTTTGCTTCCTCCTCATTTTTCTCTTGCCGCCACCATGTAAGAAGTGCCTGTCACCTCCCACCATGATTCTGAGGTCTTCCCAGCCATGTGGAACTGCGTAAGGCCAACTAAACCTCTTTTTGTTCCCAGTTTCAGGTATGTCTTTATCAGCAGTGTGAAAACAGACTAATACAGTAAATTGGCATCAGTAGAGTGGGGCACTGCTGAAAAGACACCCGAAAATGTGGAAGCAACTTTGGAACTGGGTAATAGGCAGAGACTGGAACAGTCTGAAGGGCTCAGAAGAAGACAGGAAAATGTGGGAAAGTTTGGAACCTCCTAGAGACTTGTTGAATGGCTTTAACAAAAATGTTGATAGTGATATGAACAATAAGGTCCAGGCTGAGGTGGTTTCAGATGGAGATGAAAAACTTGTTGGGAACTGAAGTGAAGGTGACTTTTGTTGTGTTTTAGCAAAGAGACTGGCAGCATTTTTCCCCTGCCCTAGAAATTTGTGGAATTCTGAACTTGAGAGAGATGATTTAGGGTATCTGGTGGAAGAAATTTCTAAACAGAAAAGCATTCAAGAGGTGACTTGGGTACTGTTAAAAGCATTCTATTTTAAAAGGGTAATAGAGCATAAAAGTTTGGAAAATCTGCAGCCTTACTATGCAATAAGAAAGAAAACCCCATTTCTGTGGAGAAATTCAAGCCAGCTTCAGAAATTTGCGTAAGTAGCAAGAAGCCTAATGTTAATCTCCAAGTCCACAGTGAAAATGTCTCCAGACCATGTCAGAGAACTTCTAGACATCCCCTCCCATCACAGGCCTGGAGGCCCAGGAGGAAAAAGTGGTTTAGTGGGCTGGGCCCAGGGTCCCCATGCTGTGTGCAGCCTAGGGACTTGGTGCCCTGTGTCCCAGCTGTTCCAGCCATGGCTGAAAGGAGCCAAGGTACAGCTCAGGCTGTGGCTTCAGAGGGTGGAAACCCCAAGCCTTGGCAGCTTCAACATAGTGTTGAGCCTGCGAGTGCCCAGAAGTCAGGAATTGAGGTTTGGGAACCTGCACTTAGATTTCAGATGTATGGAAACGCCTGGATGCCCAGGCAAAAGCTTGCTACAGAGAAGAACCTCTGCTTAGTGGAGAACCTCTGCTAGGGTAGTGTGGAAAGGAAATGCAGGGTCAGAGCCCCCCCCCCCCCCGCCCACAGAGTCCCTAATGGGGCACTGCCTAGTGGAACTGTGAGAAGAGGGTCACCATCCTCCAGACCCCAGAATGATAGATCCATCAACAGCTTGCACTGTGTGCCTGGAAAAGCCACAGACAATGCCAGCCCATGAAAGCAGCCAGGAGGGTGGCTGTACCCTGCAAAGCCACAGGGGCAGACCTGCCCAAGGCCATAGGAACCCACCTCTTGCAAAGCACGACCTGGATGTGAGACCTGGAGACAAAGGAGATCATTTTGGAGCTTTAAAATTTGACTGTCCTGCTGGATTTCGGACTTGCGTGGGCCCTGTAACCACTTTGTTTTGGCCAATTTCTCCCATTTAGAACACCTGTACTTACCTAATACCTGTACCCCCACTGTATCTAGGAAGTAACTAGCTTGCTTTTGATTTTACAGGCTCATAGGCGAGAGCGACTTGCCTTGTCTCAGATGAGACTTTGGACTGTGGACTTTTGGGTTAATGCTGAAATGAGTTAAGACTTTGGGGGACTGTTGGAAAGGCAGGATTGGTTTTGAAATGTGAGGACATGAAATTTGGAAGGGGCAGAATGATATAGTTTGGCTGTGTCCCCACCAAAATCTCAACTTGAAATGTATCTCCCAGAATTCCCACAGGTTGTGGGAGGGACCCAGGGGGAGGTAACGGAATCACGGGGACTGGTCTTTCCCATGCTGTTCTTGTGATAGTGAATAAGTTTCATGAGATCTGATGGGTTTATCAGGGTTTCTGCTTTTGCTTCCTCCTCATTTTTATTTTGCTGCTGCCATGTAAGAAGTGCCTTTCACTTCCCACTATGATTCTGAGGCCTTCCCAGCCATATGGAACTGTAAGTCCAATTAAACCTCTTTTTGTTCCCAGTTTCAGATATGTCTTTATCAGCAGTGTGAAAATGGACTAATATAGGTTTTTTTTATTTTGTTTTGGGAGGTTTTTTTTGTTTTGTTTTTTGTTTTTTTAAGACAGAGTCTTGCTCTGTCACCGAGGCTGGAGGGCAAGTGGCACAACAGAGGTCACTGCAGCCTCAACCTCTGTGGGCTCAGGTGATCCTCCCACCTCAACTGGGACTACGAGCATGAAGGCATAAGCCACCAGTCCTGACTACATTTTTATTATTTTGTAGAGTCTCACTATGTTGCCCAGGCTGGTCTCGAACTCCTGGCCTCAAGTGATCCTCCCATCTCGGCCTCCCAAAGTGCTGAGATTACAGGAGTGAGCCACCGTGCCTGGCCCCCTCATAGGCTTTTAGTCCGTGTGAGATGGGGAACCTCCAGAGGGGTCTGAGCAGAAAGTGACCTGTCCTGACCCGGGTCCAGCATGGTCACTCTGCTGGCCAAGCTGAGGGCAGATGAGAAGGATGGAGGGGAGGCAGAGCCCAGCAAGGAGTCTGGCACCCTCACCCAGGCCAAGGGGCATAGGGCACGGTGTTCAAACCAGGGTAGTAACAGTGGAGGTGTAGGAACGATTTAGGGGTTGCCTGTTTTGTGGGGTAAACTTTGCTCCCCCCACTGCCCTCCCTCCATGCGTGACCTTGCCCTTTGCTGGAGAGCGATATTTCTGGTCCGGAAGCAATAGCAGCACACCCTCTAATCGGCTCACGTTTCTAGAAGGACTGCCTCCGACACAGGTGGCTGTGGCTGTTCCAGAAGGGAAGATAAGCAGAGGCTTAACGGGGTCAGCTACCATGCCCCATGCCATGTGACTTAAGGTAGAGGCACCCCAGGAAGCACTGGGGTCCATTATGAGGATGTGGACAGGTGGTGGTTGGGGGCTGAGGGAGCTCTCCCACACTCTCTTTGGCCCCCGAGGGCTCACCGCCTGGCTTCATCTGTTTTCCTGCCTAAATCCACTAATACCGACAGCCCAGTGCAACCCAATGAGGTTCTATTTGGCCAGTGACTACATAAATATTTGTCCTGAGAAGCTGGGTCACACGAGCCTTGGGTGATGGCCTGGCTCCTCAGTGACTTGTATCACTAGAAATGTTGCACCTCCCCCAGTGGCACCTCCACCCCTGATTTCCGCCTAAACACACCTTACTCAGAGATGCTGTGTCCTCATTTACACACTTCATCCTTAATCGCATAGGCAAATTTGGGGCTGGCCTTCAACCTAGGCCATGTTACCACGCTCCTACATGGTGTAAGCGTGGAGCCTCAGGGAGGGGTGTAGTGATCCCCGCTTCTCACTCACAGCTCCCAGCCTCTCCCCAGTCCCTTCACCATCCCCTCATTTCCTCGGACCATCTGTGATGGAGGAGAGAATTCGTCATTATGCTCTGGGCCAGTACTGGAAACTCCACCATTATTGATTGATCTCTTCAATGTAGGGCTTGAAGCCCTAATGCATGTGGAAGGCTTAAACTCATTAGTCATTTATATTTAGGGAGTGGTTTGCTTTTGATGTGGAGGGAGAGACGTAGTTGTAGATGGGGAGATTCTGGGGGCTAAAGGCATGCATTTCCTCAGGTGGGGCAGCCCTGCGGAATGACTTCTTACAGGAGCTTTAGGGCGTCTTATGTGGAAGGCTCAGTAAAAATGTTTTCCTTGAATTCACCCCTCATGTCCATGTACTCAAACCTTTGGTGGAGATGCTACCCTGCTTGAGACTATTCAACCCTTTGGTTAAGGAAAATATAAAACTTTTAGGAATACCAATGTAGACTCAGGATTTTTTTCTTTTAAGGGAATGAGTTTGTTTAAAATCTCTATGAGCAACTTGAGAAGATAATTTCGGCTTGGCTACTTGCATTCTTCCTACTGCCCACCAGAGGGCACTCAAGCACCCGCCAGCCGGAGTTCCCTAAACCGTGAGTTCCTCAACCGCACCCAGCACCTTCCCAGGCTGGAGCTGAGTTAGAATAGGGGAAGGTTGACCAGCTAAGTGTCTCCTGAAAGGGGACATCTAGAAGCTGCTGCCTGTGACTGAGAAAAATACAAATTTTCTCAGTCATGCGAGCCCAGTAGGATGTACAGCCACCGTTTCTCTGCGGTCACGTTTGCTGTGTTACGTTCCCAGAGAAAACTGTGTGCCTGGCTTTAATATTCTTTCCAGTAGTCTTTATTTCCTCTTGGGCACATTAAGGAATGTTTCGTACCCTGTCACATCGGGGGGGGGGGGGAAGGACGTTCTGCAGAGCGAGTTTAGGGCATACCAGTTATCAGGGACCCCAGGCCTGACTTGGCCTGAGGTCGGATGCGGCAATACCCGAGTGCGGAGTGTGTAATCACCCAAGCGGGGGCTTCCCTCACTAAAGTTCAGCAGCAGGGCAACCGCAGTTCGCCACCTCGTGTCTCCTGCACCGCATCCGGCGTATTTTAAAACTGGATTCCACTTGGCTAGCATGAAGTAGGCAGCAAGGGCCATGAGCATAAAAATCTTGGTTATGGACTTCGACATTCATAATAACAAAGTTATTGCCAGGAATTCCGTCTTAAAATTAAGTGGGAAGTAGGAAGGACCCTAATACCCTCCCGGAAGCCTCGTTATTTACTGACTATTGTACAGTTCCAGATGTTCAGGTAACTTTTCTTAGCAGAGTACATTTCTGTTTTTAATCGTTGGTTCATGCAGAACCATTAGGATGCAATTCTTACTAAATCAGTGGCTTCAGCAAGGCACCATGACTCACACCTGTAATCCCAGCACTTTGGGAGGCCAGTATGGGAAGATGGCTTGAGGCCTGGAGTTTGAAACCAACCTGGGCAACATGGCAAGACCCTCATCTCTACAAAAAAAAAAAAAAAAAAAAAAAAAAAAACTTAGCTGGGTGAGGTGGTGGTACACACCGGTGGTCCCAGCTACTCAGAAGGCTGAGGCAAGAGGATCGCTTGAACCCAGGAGTTTGACATTGCAGTGAGCTCTGACCGCAACACTGCACTCTATCGTGGGAGACAAAGGGAAACCCTGTAGACAGCTCCAGGAGCCACAGTAAGCTTCTCACACATGAAGCACTCCTACCAAAACTGATGAATCCAATCAAGCCTTCACACCTGACAGTTAATGAGAAATACAAGGATAGAGGATCAAGTTAAATATCACAAGAAAACAGCCAGCCAAATCCAAAATGCAGAATACTCTGATCTGTTGATCTGTTCAAATTGTCAATATTATTGGGGGGGAAAACGTGAGAGGGCTGTTCTAGAATAGAGATTAAAGAGATATAACCAAATGCAATGACTGAATCTTGATTGAATCCTGGTTTAGAGAAAGAAACTGTCTTATTCTGTTTAGACTGCTAGAACAAAATACCATAAACTGGGCAGCTTATAAACAGCAGAAATCTATTTCTCATAGTCCTGGAGGCTGGGAAGTCTGAGAGCAAGGTGCTGGCAGGTTAGGAGTCTGGTGAGTTCTTGCTTCTTCAGAGATAGCATCCTCTCACCGTGTCCTCATGTGGTGGAAGAAGGAAGGTCGCTCTCTGGGGTCCCTTTTATAAGGGCACAAATCCCATGTATGAGGGTTCCACCCTCATGACTCAGTCATCTCCAAAAGGCTTCACCTCCAAATACTATTACATTAGTTATTAGGTTTTCAACATATAAATTTTGAAGAGACAGACATTCAGTCCTTAACTATAGAAGTATTTTTCTTGATGTGTGACAATTAGGGCAATTTTAATAGGTCTGAAGGCCAGGTGCGGTGGTTCATGCCTGTAATCCCAGCACTTTGGGAGGCAAAAGTTGGCAGATTTTGAGACCAGCCTGGCCAACATGGTGCATCCCCGTCTCTACAAAAAAAAAAAAAAAGCCCGGTGTGGTGGTATGCACCTGTAGTCCCTGTTACTCAGGAGGCTAAGGTGGGAGGATTGCTTGACCCTAGTATGCTGAGGTTGCAGTGAGCCATGATTGTGCCACTGCACTCCAGCAAGGGCAACAGAACAAGATTTTGTCTCAAAAAAAAAAAAAAAAAAAAAAAAACCAAAAAGAAAAGCATACAAAAGTCTAGGAATGTGAATTTTCTTAGGGGTGACTGGCACTGTAGTTCCATAAGGGAGTATCCTTGCTCTGAAGAGAAGCACCCTGTGAAGCACTAAGGAGTGAAGGGCATGATGACGGCAACTTATTTTTAAATGACTCAGGAGGAAAAATAGGAAGATGAAATATGGCAAAACATTAACATTGCTGAATGCAGATGGTGAGCGTAAGGGAGTTTGTTGTCCTCTACTTTTCGGTATGACTGAGCATTTTTATAGTAAAATATTGGAATAAATGATGGTCACAGTGTCATTTGCTTTGGGTGGGTAACTCAAGATCACTGAGCTTCCCTATCTTTCACGGAATCACCATTTACCTATTGCAAGAAAGAAGAGGTGTCTGTGCCTGGAATAGTCCCCTTCCCTGAATGAGTATTGCTTTCTCTCTCTTTGGTTTTCTGAGTGTGCCACTCTAGATAAAACTAACTCAAGCCTTTATCATCATTCCAAATGCTTTGAAACCACAGAGTGAGGTGGTTTCCCAATCAAAGAGAACATTGCTTTTATGACTGTGGGTACAGTCATCAGCATGCTGAGGGAGTGGGGGTTATTTGTGGTGTCAGGCCATGTTCAAAATGCTGTTTGATTATAAAAGGAAATCAGTTCTCTTCAGCCCTGAATGAGCAGCAGTATCATATATTGGTTGCTTTTCCTTAAGACATAAATATTCACAGTGGTCCATCAGCTACTCTGATTTCATTTTGAAATTTTGTAGTCTCTCTGTAAAATTCATTCTTCCACCCACCCACCCACTTACTCAGGGATGGGAGCTATGGGTAATGGGGCAGGGAGGAAAATATGATGCAACCAAAACCTGGAAGCACGTTTGTGACGTTCTTACAAGCAAGAACTATGTCGCTCGATGAGGATATGGAAAGAAAAAAAGCCACATCATCCGTCTATAGCAGTATTTCTAAACCTTCAATGATTCTTAAAAATGTGTGATTTCTGTCATGTCTGAGGATCATTATTAACTACAGGACAATTATCTGATAGCCTCCCTTAAATCCATTTACTTAAAAAAAAAAAACACTAAATGCCTACTTTGGTCTCATCCTAAACATTATTACCCATAAAGTCGTGGCTTTAATGTGCTAATTATATTTTTTCTAAGACATTAATATGCATAGCTAGATCCTCTCATATTTTGAACAGTAGACGTAATCAGTCGCATGTATACAGGAATCTACTTTTCAGAAAAGGACTTGGGGGCAAATGGATTGAGCTAAAAACACTGGCTTATATGTGTGCCTGTGTATGAAACATATGCATTTTAACTAACCTTCGTCATTTTATCCTTTCTTTCTGTGAAGGGCTTTAGTAGTAAGCCAGTGATTTAAACACTTTGTACAATTACTTTTCCAGAGTCCGAAAGATGTATGATTCAGGGAATATTTTGCTGATTAGAACATAAGCAGAAGTCCCGAATACTCAGATCACATATCTATTAAGTCCAGATGCAAAGAGAACCTTTTGATGCAAATATATCAAATATGCTTCAAAAATTTAGAATAGTAAATGTAATGTGAAGCGACTGAAGACGTTTTATAGGTAAGGTTTTGGGTCCATTGAGATTTTTCTCAGCACTTTATGTTTTAGTCTTAAAGAAATGGTACCTTGAGGCCACCTCCTCATTTCCTTTTGAATAAATCATCCTGATTTTCATAATGAGTTGCTTTCTTGGTGCAGAGCTGTGGGCGTGCAGGTTGGTGTTTCAAATGTACTTTAGTTGCTTCTGTCCTTCATTTGGCAAATATTTATTGCGTGCCTACAACATCTAGCTTTTGGGTGCCAGGGAGACAATAGAAAGTGAAAAAATGGTTCCTCCCCGGGAGCTTACAGTGTGGGAAACAGACACTAATCATCTCCCAAATCAACAGCAAATTGCCCCCAAGGAAGTGGTGTTAGAGCTGAGATCTGTGTAGGGGAGACAAGAGGATGGACCAGGCAAAGGGAACGTTCACTGCAAAGGCCCCTTTTGTGGTAGGGAGATGTGGGAGCATCTCCCTTCCGAGGAACTGGAAGATGCCAGAGCGGCTGGAGTCTGTGGCCACCGGGGCTGGACCACAGCCATGGGTAGGAGTTTTGTCTTTGCCCATTGGGGAACCACTGAAGGGCTTAAATTCCTCAACAAAATGGAGGTTCCATCAGTAATGAAAAAGGCAGAAGTGGGTATCGGGTACACAGGCAACAGTGCTTACAGAAGCACCCCAAACATACCTACCCAAAACAGAACCCAGATTTTCCCATTTCCCACTGTTCCAAACCTGCGTGTGGTTCACTGTTTCTCACCTCAGTGAATGGCCTCACCATCCATCCTGTAGCTCATGCTAAAAATCTAGGTGTCAGCCATATCTGCCTTTTCATCCCCCATACCTAGTCCATGGCCAAGCTCTGTCCATCCCACCTGTATGAGTCCATCAGTGTTGCTATAAAGGAATACCTGAGGCTGGGTCATTTATTTTTAAAAAGAGGTTTATTTGGCTCATTGCCCACTTCCTTGAGGCAATTAGCCATTGATTTGGGAGATGACTTGACTGGCATCTATCTCCCATAGCTCGATGAGGAGGAACAATGTCTGTTTTGTTCTCCATTGCCTCCCCAGCATTCAAAGCCTAGATGTCATAAGTATGCAATACACATATGTCAAATGAAAGACAGAAGCAGCTAAGTACATTAGTATAAGAAGCATGGCACCAGCATCTTCTGGTGAGGACCTCAGGAAGCTTCCACTCATGGCAGAGGAGAGGCCAGCAGGAATCATTTGGCAAGAGAGAAAGGAAGGGGTCGGGGGAGGAGAAGGTGACAGGTTCTTTTAACAATCAGTTCTCTCGGGAACTAATAGAACTCACTACTGCCAGGACAGCACCAAGCCTTTCATGAAGGATCAGCCCCCATGACCCAAATACTCCCACAGGCCTCACTCAACATCGGGGGTCACATTTCAACATGAGGCTTGGAAGGGTCAAACCATATGTAAACGATATCATCCTATGTTAAACATCTCTGGGACTCCTTCAATTCTCCATCTCTACCTTCAAATTCATGCGATTGGCTGTTGCCTGAACTACTGCCATGTTTCTCAACTGCTCCGTGACCCTCTCAATTGCCTCTACAATCTGTTTTCCACACAAAGTGATGTTTTCAAAATACAAATCTGATCATGGATCTCCTCTGCCTCAAGTCCAGGTAGAGATCTAGGGAAAATCTCAAGATCGGCCCAAGCCGATCATGGCGGACTCACTCCACTTGCCGTTGACTGGTTTCGTTGTGGCCAGAGACTTATTTCTGGCCATTGAAACCTGCGGGCATTTCTTCTGCGGAGCTTCTGGGAAAAGTATTCATGTATTTCAAAAGGGACCACTGGAAGAAAGGGATACTTTTAATTTTGTGAGATCCTGGGTGTGCTTGGAGTGCTACAGCCATCTTGCTACCAGCCTGAAAGTACAATTCCAGGGACTGCAAGGAAAGCAGAGCCTGAAGACCAGGGCACCACCTCTGGAGACAAGCCTCCCATGCGAGAGAAATCCCCTTGCTAAGTAAGCCGGTTTGAGTTGACTTTTCTGCCATGTGCAGTCTGATGCTAGTGTGTGTCTGAGGCATCCGGTGCCAAGTGGGCAGTTGACGACATGCACTGGAAGCTCAGTGGATAGATGTGAGCTGGAGAAATACCTATGTGGGTCCTCGGTGAAAACTGAAGGTTGGGGAAAGGATGAAAGCAGAAAAAAAGCTTTGAAGAGGATAATGAGCTTCAAAGAAGATTGGGAGGAAATGGGCCACAGAGGTGCCAAACACCACCTGTGGCCTAAAAAAGGATTTCCTGCTCGCCTGCCTTTCTGTATTAAGACTCGTATTAAAAGGCATTGTAACATTCCTAAATGTGTCCTAAGTGGACAAAAGGAAGTGGCTAAGAAGTGTTTTCAGTTGGGGGAGGAAGCTGGGTTTCAGAACCGACCCCTGGGATTAACATCAGGAGAATCTGGCTTCCTGCCCTTCAATAAGTCACTTACCCGGATCTCGGAGGCAACCAAAAATGGACCAAACAACCCAGCCAGAGAATGTGTCTTCTCTTATGAGTGTAAGACACTGAGGCGGTGTCACAGACAGGTCAGTGCCTCTGGTGTCTAGAGAAGGGGCAGCGGCTTGCGGGGAGAGGGCTGTCGCCCAAGTGTGGAAGTGGAGTGCCGAGATTGGAGGGACTAACCACGGGTAGGTACCGTTGGTAAGAAGAGGCCTGGAAAGCCGCTGGCAGCGATCACAGAATCAGGCCAGAGAGAGACCTCTATGGGAAAGGAGACAGGAGATCCAAGTGAAAGCATGTGAGTTAAAAAAAACAAAAAACTGAAAAAAAAAAAAAAAAAAAAGAATGACCAGGAACTACGTTGCCATAGGAGAGCTTCTCCAACTTTAGTGTGCGCCAGAATCAGCAAGGGAACCGTGACAAATGTGGATTCCTGGTCCTCAGCCTCCCCCCTCCCCCCAGCCCCTGGCCCCCACTCGGATGCTGCAGGCTGGGGCGACAAGCACAGGTTTACAAGGCTCCTCCGGTTGCTGCAGTGCCCGGCGCCGACTTACAGCTGAGCTCCCTTCAGCTCCTGCACTGATCGAGCGAACGGGCGTTTCTTGGCCCTACGCCAAGCGTCCTTCTGACCCCAGCAACCCTGTGGGCCCAACGTGGCGGCCTCGGGCCTCGCAGCGCCGCCCAAAGCAGTAGGACCCTGCGCTGGGAGCCACGGAGTAGTCTCGCGGCCCGGCCCTCCCACAAAGCTTGGGTCAGGGACGCCTTCCTACACCCCAAACCCTGTGCATGGCGATTGCGCTGTGGCCTGAGCGTACAAACCTCTGGGCGGGTCTCCATCGTGACTGGCAGACGCCCTGGCCAATTGTGACCCGGTGCTTGTTTGTCTCTGCCCATCCCTCCCCGGGCGGGGGCCGATACTTCCATGACTGACAGGCCATCCCAGGCGCTATTACGTAAGGGGAGGGTAAAGTGCAGCCCCACCCAAACTGGGGTGATTTGATTTGCAGGACGGAGCGTGGTTTTTCCAACGCCCCCGGAAGAACGTCCTTGACGGGCAGGTGTGAGAGCCAGTTGGCGCCGGGAGGCAAGGCGGAAGCCTCGGGCCCCAGGAGCGTGCACCACGGGGCGGAGCCCGGTGCGGAGGGCTGGGCAGGGTGGGGCGGGGCGGGGATCAAGCAGGGGCAGGGCTGGCGCTGCGGCCGGAGATGCTGTCGGGCCGCGACGGCGCTCGGCAGCCAGGAGCTCTGCATTGAAGGCACGGGGGGAGGCGCACTGCCAGGCAGGCTGGTAGGTACGCGAGGACTGAGGTGTCGGTAAATCTGGCCGCCAGCCTCCACATGCCCGGCATTTGTCCATCCTGGGCACTCGCGACTCGGCGGCGACGGCGGCCGCAGTGGGACACGGAGGCGGGGCCGGGCACCTGTGCGCGTTTGCAGGCACCTGCTGCGTTGGCCGCCTCGCAGCCCGGGACCGCTGCTGGGGACTGCGGCTCAAGCTGGGCCGGCCCGGCCCGCGGGAGAGAGGCAGGCCCAGCTGGCTCGCCCCAGCCCGTGCCCGCCCTCCCCGGCCAGGTCCCGATCCCGAGCTCTGGTTAAGGGGGCGTCGCCGGGCCCCAGAGCCCCCAACTGGAGGGTCCTGCGGCTCCCGGGCCAGCCTCGAGCTAACTGCGAGGCCAGGACAGGGCCCCCGCCTTGCATCACCTCGAGACAGGTTTGTCCGGATTCCCTGAGTGCTCAGAGACGGGTTTCCGCCCGCGGTGAGGGTGCCGGTCCGAGGCCGCCGCAGGTCCCTGCTGTCCCCAGCAAGCCTGGCCCGGGCCGTTTTCATCTTTTTTTGGCCGCTGCTCTGTCTCCTCTTAACGTGTAATTTCTTAAGTCCGATTCGGGGTGATGTGAGTGCGCTGTGGCATGAAGAGTAACAGCAGCACTCATGTTTTAGCCTAGTTTTAGCTCTGCCATGCACTATTATTCGCGCAGGCTGAAGACCCAGACTTCTCAGCTGGGTGATGCAAAGGAATGCAGCCGTGGCTGAACAGGCAGAAATTCTAAAATTGTTTCCCAATGACAAGGATGTAACCTATGTCGTGCTTCCATCTATGTCATTCTTCTCAGAACATGTATGCTGTGCTTGTCCTAGACTAGACCCTGAAAAGTGTACTACACTGTCTCGTGATTATGTTGCTGCTGGAAACATCGGATTAAAAGATCCATGGCAAAGTTAAGCAGCAGAAGACAATATCTCCTGCTTAATGATAGGCAGAACTGGGGACAAAATTTATTGGATTCTTAAAGGAGAATTCTTAAAGAGAATCCTAACGCGTTTGACCTGAAAGAGACTTTACAGGTTTGCACCAACCCATTAAATGTATGTGGTGGAGTGCACCACTGTGTCCCAAGGGATAGGGTCCCGTGTTAGGTGTGTCCTAGAGGACACTGGGGTGCTGCACATTACTACTAGATCTGAAAATCAGTGTCTTCATTTGAGCCAAACGGGAACATTCCCCCGCACATTATTGATATCCCAAGTGTATTCACTGTGTCATACTCACCTTTAAAGGCAGATTTGCGGAGAGCTGTTTTTACTTATTGGATATTATCCATGCTAGTAGAAGAACCAGGATCTTCATTCCTCTGATTTAATTACTGGGTGGCATTTTCTCTTGGAAAAGAAAACAGCAATAATAGGCACTGGCAAGGTATGGATGACCTGGGTTGAGTACGTCCCTGGATGTCACAAGCTCGTCAGAAAAGACAAATTATTGCTGACTGGGGACAGTTAGTACATAGTTTGCTCATGACCTGCTGAAGAAATTAGGAAAACGTTGCTTAGTTTTGACCCTTTTCACCTTCAGCCTTTTGACTGGTGCAAGTAGGAATTCAGAGAAGGAGCTCTGCTTTAAAGGTGACAGAGCCTGGGGGAAAATCACCAGGGCAAAGAAGTTGCTGTTCTTACAGCTGGGCTTGGTTGCTTTTCCTTTGCTTCTTTGTATTTTTAGTAAATGACCCACTGACTTTATGAGCTTTGATACATGCTTTCTTATCCACGACTTGAAGCTTCGGCTGGAAGATCTGTACTTGTGAAACGTCTCTCTTGCCGTCGCTCTTGCGTGCCTCATGTTGTATTTGTCTGGATTGCTTGGCAGTTCCTTAAGTACATGATCCTGCAGTTTCTGTATGTTTCGAAGTTGTAGAAGGCAGTTTATTGGGGGATGGTACTGACAGGACTCAGGTAACTTCTTCTGTCGTCTTAGTGACATACGTGTGCTCTGCCTTCCCTGTTTTCTCTTATTTCTTTGACTAATATTTGCTGGAGGAATCATTTTGTACTCAAGTGAGTTGGGGCAGCTCTTAAATCAGCCTCCTTGTATCTTTATTGTTTGTTCCCATAACCCTGGGAACAGTGATACAACTTTTGTGTATGTGGGTACAGTGCATTCTGAATCTGGCTTTCCTGTTAGTTAAATGCCGAGATGTGCTAGTAGCAACTGTTGTCCGTATCTTCTGAACTTCTGGCACCAAGGCTCATCTGTGTCACTGAGTAATCTGAATCCTGGCCAAGGGACCTGGTGCACAGATTCTTATAGACATCTAAAAGTGTGAAAGAAATTAGAACCAGAAAAGGAAGTGGGTATAGAAGGAAACTATTTCTGAAGATGCCTGAAGACCCTTTCCTAGGTTTTTACAACCCTTTGTTATATAACATATTGTATATCCAGGGTATCATAATTAGTTATTCATTATTTCAGAAGTCTTAACAGTTGGCTGGGCGTGGTGGCTCACGCCTGTAATCCCAGCACTTTGGGAGGCTGAGGTGGGTGGATCACTTGAGGTAAGGAATTCAAGACCAGCCTGGCTAACATGGTGAAACCCTGTCTCTACTAAAAATACAAAACTTAGCTGGGCATAGTGGCAGGCACCTGTAATCCCAGCTACTCAGGAGGCTGAGGCAGGAGAATCACTTGAACTCAGGAGTTGGAGGTTGCAGTGAGCTACGATCACACCACTGCACTCCAGCCTGGGCAACACAGCGAGACTCCATCTAAAAAAAAAAACAAAAAAACTCTTAATTGTTGGTGTTGGCTTGTTTCTATGTTTCCCCATCTTGTTTTAAGGTAAAGTGAATGCTGAAGACAGAAGATTTGGATGACACGCCACTGAATTTCTTTGTTTGGAATACACGTTATGAACCCTTTCTGGAGCATGTCTACAAGCTCTGTACGCAAAGTAGGTATAGTGATAAATTCAGTAAGGAAACCCATTTGCTTCTGTGTCTGAAAACAGGATCAGAATGAAGGCTAAAATAATCTGTCACGGTCACCTGTAATCTTGACAAAATTACCTAATTTTTCTAGTTAAGGTCTTACACTCTTGAGAAGTAATTATTTTGTTGGTTAAAGTGTGTTTCTGAGACTGGGATTGCATCGCAAATAGAAATCGTTCTGGTCATCACAATTCTAAGATGATTGAGGTTATATTTACACATGATGAAATTTGTGACATATTGTAGTTTTCTACTACAAGGTTCTACAGTTAGAACAGCTGTGGGAAAGGCTAGTCTGATATCATTAAGTCAGACTTGACGGGCACTAATTTAATTTTTCTAAATAAAATGATTTTTTAAAAAATATTTTTTCATTTTAGGAAAGATTAAAATAGGCAAATAAGAAAATAAAAACCGGTTGGGTGCCGTGGCTCACGCCTGTAATCCCCAGCACTTTGGGAGGCTGAGGCGGGCAGATCACGAGGTCAGGAGATTGAGACCATCCTGCCTAACACGGTGAAGCCCAGTCTCTACTAAAAATACAAAAAAATTAACCAGGTGTGGTGGTGGGCGCCTGTAGTCCCAGCTACTTGGGAGGCTGAGGCAGGAGAATGGCGTCAACTTGGGAGGCAGAACTTGCAGTGAGCTGAGATCGCGCCACTGCACTCCAGCCTGGGCGACAGAGTGAGACTCCATCTCAAAAAAAAAAAAAAAGGAAAAACCATAATCCCACCTTTAGGAGAACAACCACCACTATTACTTTTTTTCTATGTACACGACATACATCTCTTCCTTCCTTGTACGTAGTAATGAGGTACAAGTGCAGTTTTGCTACATTGGCATATTGTATTGTGCTGAAGTCAGGGCCTTTAGATGCACCCATCACTAGAGCAATGCATATGATATACATGTTTTTATATAGCTAATTAAACAGCCTTTGGTTGTACTTGTGCCAAGGAAGTACCTATGAGATGGTAGTTGAGTCTCTGACTCATGTCGACCTAGTCTTTGATGAAGGATGACGGTTTATGCTGGTGATATTTGAAATGTCAAAACACCCAGTAGGGACAAATCAAAATCAGACCCAAGTAAGTGAGAGAATAGCTTCACTCTTTGTTTCTAACCCAAGTGCTAACAGGCAGTGACTAATTTCATCCACACTATTTTGAGCTGCTTAGCACCTAACCTTCTGTAGCATCTAAGTGCTGGGGGACTTTTCTAGCCTTGTACAGTTGTCTAATTGCTTAGAAACCCCTTGCCCTCTTTTTGGGGCCACTAGGAAAAACCATTTCTTTGTGTGTTTCAGTTAATCCTGTACACACTGATTGTATCATCCTTATAGGATGAGTTTCCCTATATGAAAGAGTTTCTCTAATGCTTTGGTCTTGCTTCAGCTTTGTCTTCTCTTTATATGACCTGCCTGCCCAAAGGACTTTCTAGTCATTTTGGTCATGGTGTTAGAATGTGCTTGTAAAGGAGCAATTCCAGCATTTAGGCCATGGAGCTAATAATGTACTCTTGTGATTTAAGAATCATCCTAACAGATATTCTTACAACTTCATCTTGTATAGCGATCTGAAGGTGAAGAGAAGACATTAACAGGGGACGTGAAAACCAGTCCTCCACGAACTGCACCAAAGAAACAGCTGCCTTCTATTCCCAAAAATGCTTTGCCCATAACTAAGCCTACGTCTCCTGCCCCAGCAGCACAGTCAACAAATGGCACGCATGCGTCCTATGGACCCTTCTACCTGGAATACTCTCTTCTTGCAGAATTGTAAGTTCTTAACAAACTATTTGGTTAAATTAGGAACGATCCTTTAAAGTGAAGAATGAAATGTATTCTGATGGACGCAGTAAAGGGCAGACATTTAATCTCAAAGCTCAAACCTGTCCCTTTCCAGTATCAGACTGAATAAATATAAAACTATAGGCTATTGCTAGTGATAAAATCTTTTTTAACCAAGACCTAGGTAGAGTTATAAAAGTAGCCTCTCTTAAAGATTCTTTAGAGCTCGGGTGAATACGATTTAAAGGCAGAGGATACTTTAATTTCCATGTCTGTGTTGGAGAGTAAAAAAAGGAAGAAACTAAGGTTTATTAAGAACCTACAGTAGATTGGCCGGGCACGGTGGCTCATGCCTATAATCCCAGCACTTTGGGAGGCTGAGGCAGGTGGATCACGAGGTCAGGAGTTCAAGACCAGCTTGGCCAAGATGGTGAAACTCCGTCTCTACTAAAAATAGAAAAATTAGCCAGGTGTGGTGGCGGGCACCTGTTAATCCCAGCTACTCAGGAAGCTGAGGCAGAGAATCGCTTGAAGTCGGGAGGTGGAGGTTGCAGTGAGCCAAGATTTCACTGCAGTCCAGCCTGGGCGACAAAGCGAGACTCCATCTCAAAAAAAAGAACCTACAGTAGATTAGGAGCTTAATAAATGCGGTCTTGGTTTATGTGAAGTGAGGAACCTGCCTCCTGGAGAGATTTTTCTGGAGAGCAGGACAGTGGGAGAGTGGCCGTCTCTGCCTTCTTGGTCAGGCGTATCTGGAAGGTGGTGCTGCATTTGGTTGTCGCCTTGTAGTCAGCCTCCTGACAGATGGAGGACAAGGCCTAGCAGGGAGGGACCAGGAAACCAGACCTTAGGGATCAACAGTTGGAGGAACTGGAGAATTTTTCTTGGAGAAGAGAAAGTTTAAGCATGTATTAAAGTTGTCTTAATATATTTGAAGGTCTGTCACAAGGAAGGATCTGACTTATTCTATATGACTCCCAAAGGCAGGACTTGGCAATTCTAGGGAAGAGACAAAGATGTGGGCTCCATGTAAGGAAGACGCTGACTGGTCACCGAGGTCTGCAACTGGGCTGCAGTTGCGCCTGGTTGTGGAGTGCAAGAAGCCAAGCAGGGTGCAGAGTGCTGGCAGCGACCCTGTAGTGCCTGGCACACACGGGCGCTCCAGCACTGCACAGACGCAGATGGCATTTCATTCGAGAATTTGTTAAAAGGATAGAAAGTGTGGATAATTCTTAATTTCCATAATTTAAAAATTCCTTTGTATACAGTTATTTTAAAAGCATCCTTCAGTCAGGCACAGTGGCTTATGCCTGTAATCCCAGCTACTTGGGAGACTGACGCAGGAGGATCACTGGAGCCCAGGAGTTCAAGACCAGCCTGGGCAACAGAGTGACCACCCTGTCTCTAAAAAACAATTAAAAATTTCCCAGCTGTGGACCTATAGTCCCAGCTACTCAGGAGGCTGAGGTGGGAGAATCACTTGAGCTCTGGAATGTGAGACAAGCATAGGCCATATAGTGAGACCTCATCTTTTTTTCTTTTTGAAATGGAATCTCACTGTGTCACCCAGGCTGGGGTGCAGTGGCAGAACCTCAGCTTACTGTAGCCTCCGCCTCCTGGGCGCAAGTGATTCTCCTGCTTCAGCCTCTGGAGTAGCTGGGACTACAGGTGCACGCCACCACACCCCGCTAATTTTTGTATTTTTAGTATAGACTGGGTTTCACCATGTTGGCCAGGTTGGTCCCAAACTCCTGACCTTAAATGATCTGCCTGTCTCGGCCTCCCAAAGGGCTGAGATTACAGGTGTGAGCCACCACACTCAGCCTATGAGACCTCATCTTTTTTTTTTTTTTTTTTTTTAATTAATTTATTATTATTATACTTTAAGTTGTAGGGTACATGTGCATAACGTGCAGGTTTGTTACATATGTATACTTGTGCCATGTTGGTGTGCTGCACTTTTTTTTTTTTTTAAACCAAAAAAAATTTTTTAAAAAAAGGCATCTTTGTCCCTTCCCTCAGTGTATTAATGTTGTAATGGTCAGAGGGTCTGAGGCCCCAGTGTAATTGGCTGGGTGTGATTTGGTAGTAATGGCCCCTTTGGCTCTATAATGGAGGCCTTGTGTTTGAGGCTGGGCAGCGAGTTGGACAGGCCTCTATTGTGGTGATTAAATCTGTATTAGAACACAGAACTGCCTTTTCTGGCAAACTTCACTGTAGTAGAGACATCTGCCAGCCATGTTGCTATTGACATGCTAAATTTTAGCAACTTAAAAATGAACTAGATAATAAAAATGATTAAAAATAAGTGAATGGAAAGTAGGTAATAAAGATGATAAACTTAAGGCCTGATAAACTAGTTCTTCATAAAATCCAGGATTGGCAGGTTAGTGACCAGAATGGCTGTGGGTGGGTAACTGGGTCCTGGAAGAACCAGTGTAGGTTTTGTGTCAGTGCACTTGTTGTTTCTTGTTTTCAGCACCTAGTTTCCCGTTTTCTGGCAAGGCCCACGGAGTTCAGGTGTCTGCATCAGGGGGTCCGTTTTAGAGCAGGGCGTGTGAGAGCCACACAAGGATGCCTGCCCTCCCCAGGCAGCACTGCGAGTCTGAACATTGCCCTCTGCTGTGGGATCTTGTGATTAAAATGTAAAATGACAACTTTGTGACCCAATTCCAAGAAATCTTAATTTATCTAACATTGTATTTTAAAAGTTTTTGAATGATCATCCACAGTCACAAAAGCATAATTTTACAGATACTCTCATTGACCTCAACTGTACATAACTTACCTCGGGTTGCATTATTTGGAATTACCTATAGGCTGGTTTCCAAGATGATGTTTTGGAAGAGCGGATTTCTGGGAGGAAACTTGATTCTTCATTTTTCCCTGTTTGGCTTTAGTTCTTACTGTGGGGCCCCTGCTGGCCTGCTTGTTTCTCTGTGAGCTGCTGCTATGAAGCTGGTAGTGGGCAGCGGTCAGGGCCAGGGCTCTGATCGTGTCAGGTGAGAGATTGTGAGAACTTGGCTTGCAGGGTTTGGGCATCAGCTGCCCCTTGAGGGGCCATTCATTGTCTCTAAGTGAATGTGGGGTGGTTTCATCTTCATGTGTCATTTGTATCCACACAAATTAATTACTCTGCTTTTGTTGTAGTACCTTGGTTGTGAAGCAGAAGCTACCAGGCGTCTATGTGCAGCCATCTTATCGCTCTGCATTAAGTAAGATGAGGATTCATTCTTAATTTATGGGCACATTTAGTTCCTCCCACACAAATTTAGGCCTTAACTCTTTTATTTTTTCCTACAGTGTGGTTTGGAGTAATATTCATACGGCATGGACTTTACCAAGATGGCGTATTTAAGTTTACAGTTTACATCCCTGATAACTATCCAGATGGTGACTGTCCGGTAAGTTGGAGACACAGTCTGGCTTCATTTGTGGATCAGCGAGAAGGGCTAAAAGGGCTTACAGCTTTCCTAGTTCTTTTCCTGACCTGGTACCTTTATGATATATCTACCCAGTAGTTGTCCAGGGGGACTTCTGTGCTTTGCGGCAGCTTCCGGCATGCCATCAGAGCTTTGTTTCTCTGCTCAGGGTCTGCAAGGGAGGCTGGCTGCCTGCCATCCTGTAGCACTCACCAGGTGAATGGTGGCCCTCAGGCTGTAGTGGAGAGGGAGTTTTCCCCGCTTCATCTCAAAATTTAGTTTTTCAGGAAAATGGTAAAAGTAGTTAAGTATCCCTCTTGAGGCAGCTCTTTAGCTTTAAATAACGTGACTGCCTTGTCCTGAAGCTCTTTTTATCACGATTCCTATGGGTCTCGTAAGTGCCACTGCTTCCATTAAAGGACACGTCTCTTTTTATTTAAATACAGCGCTTGGTGTTCGATATTCCCGTTTTTCACCCGCTAGTTGATCCCACCTCAGGTGAGCTGGATGTGAAGAGAGCATTTGCAAAATGGAGGTAAGTAAGTAAAGGGTTTGTTTTAGGGTTTGTTTTAGTGACATAATACTGCAAAAGGACGCCTCAGTAATCATGCCATGTTTCCCTTTAGGCGGAACCATAATCATATTTGGCAGGTATTAATGTATGCAAGGAGAGTTTTCTACAAGATTGATACAGCAAGCCCCCTGAACCCAGAGGCTGCAGTACTGTATGTAACTTTTGCTTTGTTATTTAAAATAAATTTGAAGATGCAGCTAAGTAGATTAAGTAACTTTTTGACTTAAACTTTTAACACAGGTATGAAAAAGATATTCAGCTTTTTAAAAGTAAAGTTGTTGACAGTGTTAAGGTGTGCACTGCTCGTTTGTTTGACCAACCTAAAATAGAAGACCCCTATGCAATTAGGTAAGTGGTGCATCTCCCAAATGAATTGTCTGCTGTCCTTTCCAATACACTGCTTCCTTTCTCCAGGTGGTCTCCGAATAGGGATTTAAAAAGGCACATGCATAAGCTGTTAGCCTACAACCTTTATAACTTGGTGCCAACTCGAATTCTGATGCCTCTGAGGCTCTTAAACAAAAACCTTTATATCTGACAGGCTGTGCTGACAGCACATTCTCTGGTGACTTTGGTTTCCCAGGGATCTTATGACGTATTTATTCATTCACATGTCAGGACTCTTTTCAGCTTGCAGTTTTAGCTGGAGCCCCTCTTAAACTGCCACACCCTCATTGACATTCAGATGTGGTAAAAGGAGGGAAACTGAATAGCGTGAGAATGGTGGGTTCCTGAAGCACTATGACATTTGATTTAAGGAACAGTGTCTGGAGGAGTATTGGGAATGGACGAATTGGTGATTTTGCTCTTTGGCAACATTGGTACTGCTTGGGAAGGCAGTGGAGTATAGCTGTTAAGAGCTTGGACTCATGGCGAGGCGTGGTGGCTTATGCCAGTAATCCCAGCACTTTAGGAAGTCAAGGTGGGTGGATCACGAGGTCAGGAGTTTAAGACCAGCCTGACCAAATGGCCAAACCCCATCTCTACTAAAAATACAAAAATTGGTCGGGCACAGTGGCTCACACTTGTAATCCCAGCACTTTAGGAGGCCAAGGTGGGGGGGATCACCTGAGGTCGGGAGTTTGAGATCAGCCTGACCAACATGGAGAAACCCCGTCTCTATTAAAAATACAAAATTAGCTGGGTGTGGTGGCGCATGCCTGTAATCCCAGCTACTTTGGAAGGCTGAGGCAGGAGAATCGCTTGAACTTGGGAGGCAGAGGTTGCAGTGAGCCAAGATCTTGCCGTTGCACTCCAGCCTGGGCAAGAAGAGTGAAACTCCATCTCAAAGTAAAAAAAAAAAAAATAGCCAGGCATGGTGACTCGCACCTGTAGTCCCAGTGAGGCTGAAGCAGGAGAAGGGCTTGAATCTAGGAGGCGGAGGTTGCAGTGAGCGGAGATCACACCACTGCATTCCAGCCTGGGTGACAGAACTAGACTCAGTCTCAAAAAAAAGAGCATGGACTCAGCAGATGGACTACTTCGCTTTTGTACTTTTTAGCTCTGGTAATCCAGAGCAATTAATTTTGCTTTGCTTTCTTAATCTTTAAATAATAGTACTCAGGGGTTGGTGTGAGGCTTAAATGAGATCATTCATGTATGAAGGATAGTTATGTGAGAAAATTAATTAGATAATGTCTAAAACATACTTGTCGAAAACAAAAAAAAGCACCCTTCTTTATTAAGTTAGGGGAATTGGCTTGAAACTTAATTACTGCAAAATGAATGTTATAGAAATTTAGTGAGCCAACAAACAGTTTTTAAATACTTTTCTCTTCCTTAAGCTTTTCTCCATGGAATCCTTCTGTACATGATGAAGCCAGAGAAAAGATGCTGACTCAGAAAGTAAGTGGATAACTACTTATGAAATGGCCAACTCGTTGTTTCTTTTCTAAATGTCTTCATTTGGAGACTGCTCATTACATACAAGTAACTTTTTTGGGAAACAAGTTTGTACAGTGCTGAAGTCTCCTCATCAGTAGTTTTTTTTAATATCTGTTTTGATTGTGCCTAGAAGAAGCCTGAAGAACAGCACAATAAAAGTGTTCATGTTGCTGGCCTGTCATGGGTAAAGCCTGGCTCAGTACAGCCTTTCAGTAAAGAAGAGAAAACAGTGGCGACTTAAGAGATGGTGAATCTGGTGCACCATGCACTTTCCTGCTGGACTCTGGCCTAGTTCAAGCTGACCAATGGCAGAGGACTGCCTGAAGAGTAAAACTGTGTGAACAATGACTGACTGCCAGTGTTTTCCATGTATGCATAGGTTCTAACAGCAGGGTTTGGAAACCTGTCTCTAAGTAATGCATTACTTCTGTCAGAAGTGTCTTAGGGTGGTTATCTAGTTCAGTACTCCAAATTATTGGGGACCTTGAGGCTTAAGTATTTTTCTGAATATAATGCTAAAGGTAAGTTGCATTCATTTAAACTAATAGAGCAGACAGAATTCAGCACTACTTAATAGTTTTTAAATCAGTGGTTTCAGTTGTATATATGTTAGGAAATGGAGAGGTATAGAGAGAGCAGGTTCCATAGCTCAGCACTTTTAAGTGGAAGATCATTTGAATCTCAGTCTTCAGCCTGCACTGATTTGTAGCCTGCACTGTCTTACTGATTTACAAACTGAAATCACTGAGAAATGTCTTTAGTTGGGGGAGAGAAACCAGAACACTTGTTCCTAGTGTTGTGTTGTTTTTTTAAGCAAATTACTTACTGTATTTTTATGGCAGGAGGGAGAAAAAGTGTTAAAACGGTTTCTAATGAAGTCCGGTATTTAAATGATGAATGACTAATGTGTTTAGTAGAGACAAAATAAACCAATAAATGATTGTTCTTTGCCATTTATGCAGGAAACTACCCTTTTCTCAATATAACCAAACAAAGGCTAATTTATAAATGCTTTATTGAAAAATACACATCTTCATATAAAATTACAGTAGCAGTAAGTATCTTGAGAGGTTTTATAAATATTTTTGCAGAACACTATTCTAATTGAACAGTGTAAGTTCCATATTTCTCTCAGAGCAATATGAAGTTACCTAGTAACTTTGTTTATACTGATTCAATTTACAATTGAATTTTCTCCCTAATAAGATGATTAATTTGACTTGAAAACTGCTGGAACAATAGTGATTAATAAAGGTATGTATAGATAATTCAACAGCTGTTAAATAACATTTTCTAATTTGTATAAATGGTACTATGGTACTAATAAAAACCTAAATTCTCCAACCAATTTTTTAAACTGCCAGGAACACCCAAAAATATTTTAAAATATATCACCTTAATAGACATTTCTTTTAGATAACTCTCCTAAAGGAAGAGGTCATAATTTTTCATATTAATCCCCTCAATTCAACTTGATTTAAAATCTTTTCTTAGCCGATTGATCCCTATATAACAAAAAACTGGAGAAATTAAAACATATTCCCAAAAGGTGACTATAGGGGCTTTAACAGTTTAAAAAAGTACAAAAGCATTAAAGAAAATATTGGATGTTTAGCCTGGAAGTTTTGTACTTAATAAAGTTCACATTGTAGAAAGTGCTATCACAAATATACAGCAAAATCTGGGTTACAAAATCATGCATTTTACAGCCCTAAAGTGCCACCACTTATACAGGTTCACTCAGACATTGCACACCCGAACAATCAAGGACTTTTCACACTGCACCACACCGAATGGGGAGGGGGAAGACGTGCACAAAGGGAATGGGAGACGAGGGCTAATGACCTAGGACCTCCAAACCTGGGTGTGCTCTCCTTTGTTCTGTTTCAGGAATGTAAAAATCACACACTCCTACCAGGTGTTTTAGGACAAAATACCTAATTTTTGTTTTGCTTTTTATGAGGACTACAGCTGACCACAAAACAGGTAGGAGTGAACTTGAAACAGTTCTTCTGTTGGAGTATGTCAACAGAAGCCTCGTATGCTCACATTTGGGTACACATCATTTTCTTGTAGTACTTTTAAAAGCTTTGTCAGAGTCAAAAATCCAAGTTTGGATTCTAAGCAGCCTTGACAGTAATCACTGAATGGTAGGGAAAAGAAGACAGTTGGGATGAATTAAAATGTTCTAAGGATACTGGAAGGAGTTAAGTCCCATTTCTCACCAAAATATCCCCTCATGTTACTAACAGGCTGTAACTGATCAGCTGGATTAAGGGAAAAAGCTCCATAATCTAGATGCATTAAAGGATGCGGCTAAACATGTTGTGAAAAGAGTTTCAATACAAGAGACTAACCTCAGTGGGAACCACGGTCATTAGCTACATCTTGGAGACGGCGTAATAAGGCAGAATGATTTTCTGGGCAAATTCTTTTTGCAGGTGATTCACTTCCATCTTCCAAAAGAATTCCTCTCTTTTTAGTTGGAGTTTCTCCTGTGCGTATCATACTATTAATTTCTCTCAGTCTCTATGGTGGGAAAAAGATATAAAAATTTTAAAATGCAAATGCACACAGCCCAGTATTAAGTCAAAGAATCTTAAATGAGTTAAGCAATTTATCTGGAAGAGTTTGAACACATCTACAGAGAAAACAAACACTAAGTTACATAACCTGCCAACTTTCCTTTTCAGCTGGCTGAGGCTGATGGCTATTTGAGAAGGGGCTGAGTAGTTCTATTTTTAACAAGCTCTTCCACAGGTACTTTTGACCTATACCTTTCTATAATTTGTGAGTTCACAAATTTGTGATTTTTTTACAATTATGGAGCATTACGTTGCTATCCGATAGTCACTTAGACAGACACATCTTTTTCTCTTTTTTAAAGTACAATTTTATACAATACTCTTTTTTTTCAGTCTAATGTTAGTTTTTAGCAGCCATTCTCAACTGGGATTTCACTAGAAAAGTAGGCCTTAATTCCCTAAGGTATTCATTGTAGGTAATAAATTAGTAAAATCTAGAATGATACTAGTTAACTATATATTATCCTTGGGACAATTGAGGAAAGTTACTCAATTATTTTCTGGATAGTGGCTCAGATGAGGAGCTGCAGTTGAGAAAGACACTGCCAGAATGCCAGAAAGACTGGCTGTACAGTGCCTTTACCATTCAGTTTCTCCAAAGCCTCTAAAAGTCATCTGTCACATTATTTTCGGGTAGTTTGTTGGTTAAAATTCTTTTTCATGTGCTGCTTCATCCATGTTTGCTTACAGAAAGCATACTAAGCAAATTCACAGACATATATTACAGGAAATTGTAAACATACAAAAGTAGAGAAGCAGCATAATGCATCCTCACATACCTACCTATTCCTCTACTTCAGCATGTTTGATTTATACTTCCATTCACTTCCATTCCTCAGACTATTTTAAAACAAATCCCAGACATATTTTACCATGACACTTGTTATTTTTATTCTTTAAAGTCATAAACGTTTTGGGGTTTTAATGAAAGTCAGTGTTCTTTATTATCAACAGATGTACCTTCACAAGTGTTTTTCATTTTTTTAAAAAAATTAACAATAGAAATGGGGTTGCACTATGTTGCCCAAGCTGGTCTTGAATTCTTGGGCTCAAGCAGTCCTCTTGCTCTGGCCTCCTAATGTGCTGGGGTAACAGGCATGAGCCACTGCACCTGGCCACAAAATCTTAAGTATCTGAAGAAAGCTTTCCTTCAACTCTTTCTCTTCTAGCCCCTTTTCTGCCTTCCTAACAGTCTGGTCTGCATTTGCTATCTCTGCAGTCTGCCATTTGCTTGAATATTTCTTACACTGTTTACTGTATACATTGTTAATTGTGTATAAGCAATGCTACTATAATTTATTTTTCAACAAGTCACACCAATGCACTGACACTGCTCTGTCAAGTATCACTAATGATCAGTCTTCATCTTAACTGATCTTGTACAGTAGTTGATAATTATTTTCTCATAGTATAAATGTTACTACATTATAGGTTGGTTCTAGACATAAGCTACTTCTTGCTTTGTAATATTCTCCCCCTAAGTTTCAGCTATCACCTGTTAAGTGAAGATGACAAATCTTTCTCCAACCAACAGTCTAATAATCACTCATTTTACTGCACAGACTCCTGATTCTGTGCTAGAAATACCTAGTCGTATAAAACTGTTCTTTTCCTCTGAAAAATTCCCCCATACTCCCTTGTCCGCCTATCCCAAGCCACCACTGATGTTCTTGTCCAATGGTTTTGCCTTTTCCCAATTGTCACAGAAATGGAATCATAAGTAGCCTACTGAATCCAGTGTCTTTCACTTAAGCATTGATGCATTTGAGATTTGTCTACGTTGAATGTATCAGTTCCTTTTTATTGCAAAGTAGCAGTCGATTGTCTGGATGCACCACAGGCTTATTTATATGCATTCACCAGCTGAAGGACGTTTGGGTTGTTTCCCCCTTTTTGGCAATTAGGAAGAACGTCATTATAAACAGTCATGTACATGATTTTGTGTAAACATAAGCTTCCATTTCATTTATGTAAATACCAAGGAATGAGATTGCTGGTTGTACGATAATGGCATGTTTAAGAAACAACTTCCCACAGTGGTGATGCCATTTTACGTTCACACCAGCAATATGTAAAATTGCTCCACATTGTTTCCAGAACTTAGGATTTGTCACTTTTTAGATTTTAGCCATTCTAACAGGCATGTAATGGGTAAAGCATGTTCAAATCTTTTGCTCACTTTTACATTTGGTGGTTTTCCTACTGAATTACAAATGCTTCATCAGATATGGAATGTGTACAGATTTTCTAATAGTCCATGGCTGGTTTTTTAATTCTCTTAACAGTGTCTCAAAGAGCAGAAATTACTCGTTTTGATAAAATCTATTTTAACAGTATTTTGTGGATTGCACTTTTGATGTTGTATATAAAATTTTCCCATAAAACATGTTCACCAAGATTTTCTGTTTTCTTCTAGAGGTTTTGTAGTTTGAGATTTTACATTTATGTCTGTGGTTCATTTTTAGTTATTGTATATGGTGCAGGGCATGGGAACAAATTCACTATTATTTTGTTAAATGCATATCCAATTGTTCCAGCACCATCTGTTGAAAAGGCTATCCTTTATCAAATTGCCTTTGCACCTTTGTTGAAAATCAGTTTACCATATACATGTTGTCTGTTTCTGGACTCTGTTCTGTTCTGTTGATCTCTGTGTCTATACTTCCACCAACACTACTGTCTTGATTACTGTGGTATTATAATACAGATATTTTGTGTAGCTTCGTAATTAGTGTGAATCCTCCAACTTTGAGTTATTTTAGCTATTTGAGTTCCTTTGCCTTGTAAATTACAAATTTTAGAATCAGTTTTTTATATAAATCTGGATTTTGACTGAAATTGGTTTGAAATTGGGAGAAAACTGCTGTTTTATTTTCCATGAATTGGAAAATAAGGTATCATTTTCATTCAATGTCATGAACACATTTCTCTATTTTCTCAGGCTTTAATTTCTCTCACCAAGCTTTGATAATTTTCAGGATACATGTCTTGCATAGTTTTTATCATACCCCTAAGTAATTTTTAAATGTTACGGTATTCAATTTTTTATTTTACCTCTGATTGTTCACTGCTAGCATACAGAAATACATTTGATTTTTGTATATTGATCACATAACCTCCCTTATTAGTTCCAGTAGCTTTTTGTGGATTCTTTGTGATTTTTCTATGTAGGCAATCCAGGCTGTATGGCTTTTCTTGTCTTATTGCACATGCTAGGACCCCCAGTTACAATGTTGAATAGGGGTAGTGAGAGTGGACATTGTTGCCTTGTTCCTGATCATAGGGGCAAGGCATTCAGTCTTTTACCATTAAGTATGATATTTGTAGGTGCTTTTGGTAAATGTTTACCAAGCTGAGGAAGTTCCTTGAGAGATTTTACATTAATAAATGTTGGATTTTGTCAGATGCTTTCCTTCAAACACTAAGATGATTTATCACCTTCACTTTTTGTAAGAGTTTCTATAGAATTGGCATATTTCTTCCTTAAATGTTTGGTAGTATTTACCATTGAAGCCATCTGGGCCTACAGTTTTCTGACAGGAGGTTTTTAAACCACAAATTAATTTCTTTAGTAGATACAGGGGCTATTGAGACTACTACTACTTGAGTTTTATTTATGTCTTTCAAGAATTTGTCTATTTCATGTGCATTGTCACATTTATTGGCATTAAGTTGTTCTTTAAAATTTTTTTTTTGAAACAGGGTCTCACTCTGTTGCCCAGGATGGAGTGCAGGGGGGCCATCACAGCTCACTACAGCCTTGACTGTCCAGGCTGTAACGACCCTGCCACCTCAGCCTCCTGAGTAGCTGGGACTATAGGCACACCTCACCAACCCTACCACACCTGGCGTTTTTTTTTGTTTTTTTTTTTTTTTTTTTTTTTTTTTCCCCGGAGACAAGTTCTTGCTATGTTGCCCAGGCTGGTCTTGAACTGCTGGGCTCAAGGATCCTCCTGCCTTGGTCTCCCAAAGTGCTGGGATTACAGGCATGAGCCATCACATCTGGCTGGCATTAAGTTCTTTATCTTTCATTATACTTTTAATGTACATTAGTAATGTGTCATTTCTTTTTCCTGTTTATTCTGTACATAGAGGTATCAATTTTTTGGGGGGGCGGGCGGTCTCATTCTGTCACTCAGGCTGGAGTACAGTAACGTGAGCATGGCTCACTGTAGCCTCAACACGTGGGCTCAAGCCATCCTTCCACCTTATCCTCCGGAGTAGCTGGAACCACAGGTGTGCAGCACCACACCCAGTTTTTTTTTTTTTTTTCTTTTTTTTTTTTTTAAAGTAGAGACAAGGTCTTGCTATGTTACCCAGGCTGGTCTCGAACTCCTCAAGCAGTCCACCCACCTCAGCCTCCCGAAGTGCTGAGATTACAGGCATGAGACACGGCACTTGGGCCCCCAAAAAACCTAGCTTTTGTTTGCCTTGGTTTTTCTCTACTTTCCAGTTTTCCATTTCAGTGAGTCCTACACTTTTTCTGCTTTCTTAAGCTGAAATCTTAGGTCACTAATTTGAGACCTTTTTTCTTTTCTAACATAGGTGTTCAGTGCTATGTATTTCTCTCTCAGCACTGTTTTAGCTACATCCCACAAATTTTAATATTTTGGGTTTTTATTTTCATTTAGTTCAAAATATTTTCTAATTTCTCTTGTGCTTTCTTTGACCAACAGAAATATGTAATTTAGTTTCCAAGAATTGGGGGATTTTCCAGGTATCTTTTCTCTTACTGATTTCTGATTTAATGCCATTGTGATCAGTGAAAACACAGTATTTCAACCCTTTAACATTTATCAAGACTTGTTTTATGGTCCAGAATGCAGTCTATGTTGGTAAATGTTCTCTCTGCACTTGATAGTGTTCTATAAATGGCAGTTGATTGATAATGCTACATCTTCTGTATCCTTACTGATTTTCTCTATTTGTTATACCAATTATGTTGAAATCTCTTGACTATCTTTTTTTTTTTTTTAGGGTTATATGTCCTCTTTATAACAGGAAACGACCCACTTTGTCACTGGTAATATTTTTTGCTCTGAAATCTACTTTCTCTGATACTAATACAGCCACTCCAACTTTCTTTTGATGAGTGGTAGCATGGTATAACCTTTTCCACCCTTCCAGCTTTATTGAGATATAATTCTTACACTATTATACAACCATTTGAAGTGTACAGCTCCATGGCTTTTAGTATGTTCCCAGAGTAGCCATCACCACATTCTATTTTTGAATTCTTTCATCACCCCAGAAAGAAACTTCTTGTCCATAAGCAGAAACTCTATTCCCCACAACCCTTGGCAACCACGAATCTTCTTTCTGCTTCTAGATATTTGCCCATTCTGGACAACTCATATAAATGGAATCATAAAATATGTATTCTTTTGTGACTGACTTCTTTCACTTAACAGTGTTTTCAAGGTCCATTCATATTGTAGCATGTATCAGTACTTCATCCTTTTTATTGCCAAGTAATATTCCATTCATGAATACACATTTTTATATTTAAAGTATATAACTTACGAACAACATATAGTTTGGTCCTGCTTTTCTGTCCAATCAGATAAATTCTAACTTTTAATTGGTACACTTATTAGACCATTTACATTTAAATGCTATTTTCCTGTATGTTCCTTTTTTCCTCCTTTTTAAGACGCCTTTTGAGTATTATGATTCCAATTCATCTGCTTTGTCTATTACCTGATATTATTCTGTTCCTTTTTTCCATTTAACTCTGTAATCCATTTAGAATTTATAGGTTACAGGCCGGGCGCAGTGGCTCACACCTGTAATCCCAGCACTTTGGAAGGCTGAGGCGGGCGGATCACAAGGTCAGGAGATTGAGACCATCCTGGCTAACAAGGTGAAACCCCGTCTCTATAAAAATACAAAAAATTAGCTGGGCACGGTGGCGGGCGCCTGTAGTCCCAGCTACTCAGGAAGGGAGGCTGAGGCAGGAGAATGGCGTGAACCTGGGAGGCAGAGCTTGCAGTGAGCCGAGATTGCACCACTGCCCTCCAGCCTGGGCGACGAGTGAGACTCTGTCTCAAAAAAAAAAAAAAGAATTTATAGGTTTCAGGATGAGAGTCTAATTTAAGCCATCAGAATCATTTCCTCCAACTCCAGTTGCTTTTTGGGGCTGTTACTGCCAATTTATGTTTCCATGTTTCATAACCAGTCCTACTAGGAATATCATTGGAATTAGACTAAGCCTATGTAACGGAGAAAGTATATCTTTTAAATATTTGGTCTTCTTATTCAGAAACACTGGTATCTCTTCATTTATTCCAGTTTTCAAAAGTTATAAATTTATTCCAAAGCATGTGACACCTTTACACCCATTTTTTGTTTTTACTATGATAGAAAGTTTCTCCATTATTACATTTTCTATTTTTCTTTGGAGATGGAGTCTTGCTCTTGTCCCCCAGGCTGGAGTGCAATGGCATGATCTCAGCTGACTGCAAACTGCCTCCGGGATTCAAGCAATTCTCCCACCTCAGCCTCCTGAGTAGCCGGGATTACAATTGTCCGCCACCATGCATGGCTTATTTTTGTATTTTTAGTAGAGATGGGGTTTCACCATGTTGACTAGGCTCGTCTTGAACTCCTGACCTCAGGTGATCAGCCCACCGTGGCCCCCCAAAGTGCTGGGATCACAGGCATGAGCCACCATGCCCGGCCCATTATTACATTTTCTAACAGATTTTTGCTGTTCTTGTTTACTTGTTTTCCTCAACTTTTTTTTTTTTTTTCCCCCAAAGAGACAGGGTTTCTCACTTTATCACCCAGGCTGGAGTGTGGTGGTGTGAGCATAGCTCACTGCAGCCTTGAACTCTTGGGCTCAGCCTTCTGGGTACCTAAGACTACAGGTGCATGGCACCATGCTCAGCTAATTTTTATTTGTTGTAGGGATGAGGTCTTGCTATGTTGCCTGAGCTGGTCTCCAACTCCTGGCCTCAAGCAATCTTCCCACCCCAGCCAGCCAAACTGTTGGGATTACAGGCGTGAGGCCCTGTACCCGGACTGTTTTCATCAACTTTTTAAAAGATTTCAAGCCTACAAAGAGTTGGAAAAATAGTACATTGAGCACCCACTTATCAATCATTAATGTCTGAGAGTTGCTGTCACTCTCTCCCTACCTAAATATATTGCAACCAACCCGTTTGAAAGTAAGCTGCAGACACTGAGTCACTTTACCTCTGAATACTTTCAGCACCATCTCCTACATAATCTACTAGGCATCATCAACACCAAAGAAACTTAAAAAAAAAAAATACACTGAGGGCCACATTCAAAATTTCCTCAAAATGTCCTTTATAGCAGTGTTTTCCTATGCAGGATCAAAAATCATGCATTGCATTTGGGTGTCATGTCTCCCTAGTCTCCTCTATGATACCTTCCCCATTCTCTACCATTTTCTCATGATACCTTTTTTTTTTGAAGATTTCAGGCCCTATATATGTGTGTGTATTTCTAAGCAATCTTTTTTTTTTTTGAGACAGAGTTTCACTCTTGTCACTCAGGCTGGAGTACAATGGTGCAATCTTGGCTCACTGCAACTTCTACCTCCCGGGTTCAAGCAATTTTCCTGCCTCAGCCTCCCGAGTAGCTGGGATTACAGGCGCATGCCACGATGCCCAGCTTATTTTTGTATTTTTAATAGAGATGAGGTTTCACTATGTTGACTAGGCTTGTCTTGAACTCCTGACCTCAGGTGATCTGCCCACAGTGGCCTCCCAAAGTGCTGGGATTACAGGTGTGAGCCACCACGCCCAGCCTCTAAGCAACCTTTATCAATACAAATCTCATCATGTAAGGGCCTTCACAATCCAGTTCCACTCGCTAACATAGCATGATACCTGTATTCGAGCTTTGGATCACTGCCTCAAGGATACTGTTTTCTTCCCCTTACCTGCTTCCTACTGAATGCCCTTCCATACCTCAGCAGCTCCCTGACTTTTCAACATTAAGGCCTGACTCAAGCTTCCTTCCCCTTGTTAGAATGAGGCGGCTGTTGCCACATACATCTGTGCTAATATGACTATTGCACTGCAATGTCCAAAATGTCAACTTCTCCCCTTAGCCAGAGTCCAGAGGACACTGCCTGTCCCAGAAATAGGCCTTTGGTAAGGAATCCAAAATTTATTTCCCTAACACATGTGGAAAATTGTTACAAATGGGATAAACACAAACTTCAGGTTTATAGCAAAATGTTCAAAATGTATAAATGGGAGAGGGGATAAAAAGAAATCCAAATCCCTTACCCTGTTTCCAACCCTAAAATTCCACCCTCAAAAAAAGCAAAAAACCAACAAATCCTGGGTTTTGCTGCATGGGAACTGACTGATCACTGCTCCCTGGTAGCTCTCATCACTCTAATGAGCGCCTAGGCTTAGCACAAACACTCTTTCTAGCATCTGAAGCATTTTGGAGTTAGTAAAGGCCAAGATTGATGTTAGGCTCACCTTTGAAGGACTGTTGCTGAAGTAATAGAAAATCTTTTCTCGAGGAGAAAGCATTGTTTCATTTTTATGTGGGGAAATGTAGACAGGATGATTTTGAGACAGCTGTATTCGGCGAGGGGAGCCTGTTCTTACAAATGGGTAGGGAGAGAGTGGAGGAGCATCCATCTGTTAAAAAAAAAGTAACTCTAAGAAATTTATAATGAGGTATTTTTACTAAGAGTGATATATTAGCACTAATTTAACCTAAAGAAAAACATTCTAATAGCAAACCTTAAGTGCTTAGTTTGTGCCAGTTATTATTTTAAGCAATTTTTATACATTATGTTATTTCATCCTTACAATTCCATATGCTAAGAACTAGTTCTATTCCCATGTTACATATATGAGGAAACAAGGTACAGAGAAAATTTAATGATTTGCAAGGTTACCACTACTGTTAAGTACTAGACAATTTGAACCCATGTAGCCTGTCTCTTGTACTACTATACTTGGTAGGGACTCCAAATACAATCTTATTCTTGTTTAATGCTTAACAACAGAACTTATGTTGGTTAGGTAAATTACAGACCTCCTCAGTTTTACTTAATAGAATTATTTGTAAAACTAGCTTATTTATGAGACAGAGTCTCGTTCTGTCACCCAGGCTGGAGTGCAGTGGCGCAATCTCAGCTCACTGCAACCTCTACCTCCCATGTTCAAACAATTCTCCTGCCTCAGCCCCCAGAGTAGCTGGGATTACACATGTGTTCCACCACGCCTGGCTCATTTTTGTATTTTTAGTAGAGACTGGGTTTTATTTACCACGTTGGCCAGGCTGGTCTCGAACTCCTGACCTCAACTGATCTGCCCGCTTCAGCCTCCCAAAGTGCTGGGATTACAGGTGTTAGCCACCACGCTTGGCCAAAACTAGTTTATATATGGACCAGGTGAATGGTCCATATATAAATCATAAATAATTCCTCAATACTCATGAAAAAAGCATGAAATGATCCCTGTCATACTTACTACATTTGCCTGGGAGTACTTCATGGCAAATGTCTTAATCTGTTTGATGTAGATGTTGTTGTAGAACTGAATGAGGTCTCCCCTCTCTTCTTCTTCCATGTCACTGTTGGCACCTGTGAGGCGAGTAGGTGTAGGAGGAGCACTGCTGGGCTGTGGAACTGGCAAGGTGCTGCTTGACCTCATGACTGGACTGGAGTCTCTACTGGCTGCAGCCAGGAGAACACAGGGTGTCAATACAAAAGCTGCTAGTATAGATTGTTTTAATTTTTAAAAAGTAGGAGAAAGGGAACAGCTACCTGCATTACTTGCTAATAACAGTGAATAGGCACTCTGTTCTTCACACCAAAAAGCAAAGCTCAGCTAGGATTTTAACTTGATATCCCTATGCCATAAGCATAGCAAGGGCTTTCTGAGTAGTATTCATTAATAAGTTACACCAAGTTTTCTAGGACCTGAGCCCTACGACAAACCAACAGGTAGGGGATGGTATTTCCATAGCATGGCTCCAACTGACATGTCAGTCCTTTCTGAAACTCAGGCAAGCAGATTCCTCACTGAAAGCTCTAATTCTCCTGGAGAAAAATGTTATAGAATATGTGCCCCAAAGCTATGGAATGGACAGTTTTGCCACCCAGAATTTGGTTTACTGATCCATTAAACCCTTTGCTTATACACTTTCATAGTTCCTATAGTTATTTCATTTAGTAATGGTTACTTCAAGTCCTAAAAAGTAAGAAAAGCTCCTAATTTTGTCTTGTAGTTCACAAAGATCCCACTTACTTCTATCTTTGTTTAGTTCTGTTGGAGAATTCTGATGGCTTCTGCTATCACTGCTGCCGGAATTTCTTCTTTTTCTTTTCCCTTTTATCAAAACACTTCTATACACCTTTAGAGAAATAATGAGAAGGGGATGTAAACTAGTATTTGTTGAGCACACCCTTGGTGATAGGACCTTGACATATGTTACTTTTCACAATAATCTGTGTAGCAATAGTTATCCTCAGAAGAGGTTAAGAAACATAACTCAAATTATAACAGATCTAAGATTCAATCAAAGCCCATCTAGCTTCACATGCCAAGTACTACTTGCAGTACCACGCCGCGGTAACAGCACCCAACCATAAAGTCAAGTCATTCTAAGTCAGATACACAGATCTGGCCAATTTGCCTCTCAAAGACGAATGGTAATAAAGGCAAAGTGGGTTTTAAATTTCCATGTGACATTCTCTTGGTTAAACGTACAGTATGTTTACTAAACCAGAATGGTGACATAGAAACCAAGGAACTTCTTAATTCCTATCTATCTTGTGATTTTTCTGAATTGAGAAGGCAATCAAATATTTAACATTGTTGCCTTCTGAGGAAAAGAGAACTTAATCAACATGTGACATCAAGAATAAAGAAGATTAAAGCAGAAATTTCCCTTAAGTAGAGTCCCAGGTGTTTATCTTGGAAAAAAAGGCCACAGAGTCAACTATGGTTAATTTTTTGTATTCATCACAGACTTTAAGAGTTATTTTCAGCCCATAGAGAAAATGTAGTTACCTGGCTCCGGGCCTGTGGCTGAGTCCTATAACAACGCATAATATTCTGGAAGGACTTATCTTCTTTTGTGACCTGGCAAACAATAAGAGTGCTCTGAGAGATACAGCAACTTCCACCATAATAGTGTGAGGAGCTGTGTGAACCTGCTGCCCAGTAAAAGGGGTGAAAATTATATAAAAGCTATTTAAAGTCTCTGGAAATGGTGTTAAAGGCATATAGCAAATGAAGATACATCGATTCAAGAATATCTATTAAAATTCATTAAGAATAATATGTGAATCAAGACTTAGAGGTGGGGTGCGGTGGTTCACACCTGTAATTCCAGCACTTTGGGAGGCCGAGGAGGGTGGCTCACTTGAAGTCAGGAGTTCAGCCTGGCCATCATGGTGAAACCCAGTATCTACTAAAAATACAAAAATTAGCCAGGCATGGTGGCATGTGCCTGTAATCCCAGCTACTAGGGAGGCTGAGACAGGAGAATCACTTGAACCCGGGAGACAGAGGTTGCAGTGAGCTGAGATTGAGCCACTGTACAGTCTGGGCAACAGAGCAAGACTCGTCTCAAAAAAAAAGACTTGGAGTAGAAAATTACAGTAACTGAAATGAAAAATTCACTAGAAGCTAGGGAAAATAGATTTGAAGTAGCAAAAAAAAACAAAAAACAAAAAGATTAGCAAACATGAAGAGATTGTGTGATCTGAGAACAGAGAAAGAATGAAGAAAAATAAACAGCCTCAGAGAAATGTGGCACAGCATTAAGGAAATCAACATAAGTGTAATGGGAGAATCAGGAGAGGAGAGAAAGCAGCAGAAAAAAATGTTCAAAGAAATACTGAAAACTTCCCAAATTTATTAAATTACATCTCCAGGACATTCAGTGACTTGCAAGTAGGATAAACTCATCTATAACCAGATATATCACAGTAAAAATGCTCAAAGCCGAAGAAAGAGAAAATATTGAAAGCATCAAGAGAAAAACAACTTTTCAGTTACAGGGAAACCCCAATACAATAAAATTTGACTTCTAATCAGAAACTACAGAGGCCAAGAGGCAGTGGGATAATATTCAAAGTGATGAAAGAAAAAATATTAAGCTAAGAATCCATTATTAAAAAGTTACTCAAGATTTTTATCTGTGAAATATCAATATTCAAAATTTTTGCAAGTTATCTTTCAGAAATGAAGGTGAAAAAATGTACTCTCAGATAAACAAAAACAGAATTTGGTGCTAGCAAAACCCCTTACAAGAAATCTACACAAAATTCTTCAAGCCAAAAAAGCAAATGCCCCTGGACAATACTATACATGAAGAAAGCCAAGAGCACTGGTAAAGATAATTATGTAATCATAAATAGAGTATAAATGCAATTTCTTCTCCTTTCTTAACTGATTAAAAAATCAATTGTATAAAATAATATATATATATAATGTACCTGTAACATACAAAAATGTAATATATTTACCAAAAACAGTACAATGGACGTAGGCAGGAGCAAAGCCATATTGGGCAAAGGAAATTACTCCAGATGGCAACTCACATACACAGGAATGAATAACAGAAATAGAAGTAGGGTGGGCGTAGTGGCTACACCTGTAATCCCAACATTTTGGGAGGCTGAGGCAAGTGAATTGCTTGAGGCCAGGAGTTCGACACCAGCCTGGGCAACATGGCGAAACCCCGTCTCTACAAAAAAATACAAAAATCAGCCGGGCATGGTGCACATGCCTGCACCCTGTAGGCCCAGCTACATGGGAGGCTGAGGCGGGAAGGATCACTTGAGCCCGGGAGGCAGAGGTTGCAGTGAGTTGAGTTTGCACCACGGCACTCTAGCCTGGGCAACAAAGCGAGACTCTGTCTTAAGAAAGAAAGAAAACCAGAAAGAAACCAGAAATTATTAATAAGGTTAAAAGCAAAAGTTTTAAATACATGCTTATACTCCTTTCCTTTCTGCTACTTTAGAAGTCATAAAATTAGTATAATCTGAAGCTGATTTTTGATAAATTAAGATATATATGGCAAGCCCTAGGGCTACCACTACACACACACACACAGTGAAAGAAACCTGACATGAAAATGCTACTTTACAAAATATTGACCCTAATGCAAAAGCAAAGCTGAAAAGGCAAAGGGAAAGACATGAAAACGAAAAGTAAAATGGCAGATATAAATCCAATTATATACATAGTCAAAAGGCAAAAGAAATCCAAATGTATTTTATCCACAGGAGACATTTTAGATTAAAAAAATACAAATACATTCAAAAATGAAAGGATGGAAAGAGATATACAGACAGCAACTGTAAGAAAGTTGGGTGACTGTGTGTGTGTGTGTATATATATATATGTATCACACTATAAATCAGACTTTAGGACAAAAAGTTATTAAAAAGGGACATTCCATAATGATAAAAGGGTCAAGCCATCAGGAATCTATAACAGTTATACACACACTTCTTAACACAGCACAAAATACTTGAAGTGAGAAGTGACAGAAGTGAAGGGAAAAGTAGACAGTTCAGCAATAATATTTACAGATTTCAGTACCTCACTTTCAATAATGGAGAGAAGGTCTAGGCAGATCAACAAGGAAACAGAACACTTCACTAACAATATAAAACAATTAGACCTAACAGACATCTACGGAACACTCTCCCCAACCTCCACAGAATACACAGTGTTCTCAAATGTACTTTGAAATTCTCTAGGATAGACCATATATGCTAGGCTATAAAACAATTCTTAATATATTTAAAATAACTGAAATAAAACAAAGTGTGTTTTCAACCACAATGAAAGTAGAAATCAATAACAAATTTGGGAAACTTACAAATACAAAGTTAACAACATACTGCTACATAACCAGTGAGTCAAACAGAAGTCAAAAACAGAAATCAGAAAATACTTTTGAAATGAAGACACACTGTACCAACACTCACGCAGCTAAAGCAGTGCATGGAGGAAAATTTATAGTTGTTAATGCTTACATTAAAAATGAAGAAGGGCAATGGCTCACGCATGTAATCCCAGCACTTTGGGAGGCTGAGGAGGGAGGACTGCTTGAGCTCAGGAGTTTGAGACCAGCCTGGGTAACACAGCAAAATCTCATCTCTGCAAAAAATTAGCAGAGCATGGTGGTGCACGGCTGTGGTCCCAGCTTAAGAAGCTTAGGGAAGAGGATCACTTAAGCCCTGGAGGAAGGCTGCCGTGAGCACTACACTCCAGCCTAGGCGACAGAGCAAGATGCTGTCTAAAAAAATAATAATAATAAAAGAGACTGAGATATTGGAAAGGTATCTTTTAAAAGATACTCAGATCTACATAAAGGATTTGGGGAAAAAGATATTAAGAGAAACAGTAAATGAATTACCTAATCATCCATCTTAAAACAATAGAAAAGAGCAAAAAGTAAGCCTCAAGTAAGCAGAAAGAAGGAAACAGATTATATACTAATGAATAAAGAACACAAAAATAGATAAGATAAATGAAACCAAAAACCTGGTTTTTAAAAGAAAAAGATCAAGAAAATTGACAAACCTTTAGCTAGACCAAGAACAAAAGGGAGGAGACTCAAACTACTACAAAGAGCAGGGCACGGTGGCTCACGCCTGTAATCCCAGCACTTGGGAGGCCAAGGTGGATGGATTGCTTGAGGCAAGGAGTTCAAGACCAGCCTGGGCAACATGGGGAAATTCCATCTCTACTAAAAATATAAAAATTAGCTGGGCGAGGTGGCACAGGCCTGTAGTCCCAGCTACTCAGGAGACTGAGGCACAAGAATTGCTGGAACCCAGGAGGCCAAGGTTTCAGTAAGCCAAGATCACGCCCCCGTATTCCAGCCTGGACAACAGAGTGAGACTCTGTCTCAAAAAACAAAACAAACAAAAAGTACAATCAGAAAAGGAAAAGGATATTACTACTGACCTTAAAGAATAAAAAAGAACAGAAGGAAATATAATTATTTGCCAACAGTTTAGCCCAGAGGAAACAGACAAATTCTTAGAAAGACATACATTATCAAAACTGATTCTAGAAGAAACAGATGATCTGAATAGACCTGTAACAAATACGAGACGGAATTATTCATCAGTAAACTTCCCACAAGGAAGATAGGTCTCAACAGCTTCGCTGCTGAATTCTACCAAACTTTAAAACATTAATACCAAGAAGCTCATATCCATGAGTCTTTCAGACAGCTGTAAATTAAAAAAAAAAAAAAAAAAAAAGGAAAAAAAAAAACCCTAAATACAGAAGAGGAGAGAACACTTCCTACTCAATTCTATGAGACCAGTATAACCCTGATAATAAAACCAGACAAAGCCATAACAAGAAAACCACAGACCAATGCCTCTTATGAATAAGGGTAAAATTCCTTAGGAATCACTGCTGCATGTGGAAACTTGAAAAAATAAGTAAGGTTTTTAATTGAAAAAAAAAAATTCCTTAACAAACTGTTAGCAAACCAAACCTAGCAACATATAAAAAGAATTATAGGCTGGGCACCGTGGCTCATGCCTGTAATCCCAGCACTTTGGGAGGCCGAGGCGGGTGGATCACCTGAGGTTGAGAGTTCGAGACCAGCCTGACCAACATGGAGAAACCCCATCTCTACTGAATATACAAAATTAGCCCAGGGTGGTGGCACATGCCTATAATCCCAGCTACTTGGGAGGCTGAGGCAGGAGAATTGCTTGAACCTGGGAGGCAGAGGTTGCGGTGAGCCAAGATCGTGCCACTGCACTCCAGCCTGGGCAACAAGAGCAAAACTCCATCTCAAAAACAAAAAAGAAAAGAATTATAGCAGCCGGGTGCAGTAGTTCATGCCTATAATCCCAACACACTGGGAGGCTGAGGCATGAAGATTGCTTGAGCTTAGGAGTTCGAGACCAGCCTGGGCAACATGGTAGACCCTGTCTACAAAAAATTTTAAAAATTAGCCAGGCATGGTAGTATGTGCCTGTAGTCGCAGCTACTCAGGAGACAAAGATGGGAGGGCTGTTTGTAGTGAGCTATGATCTCACCACTGCACTCTAGCCTGGGTAACAGAGTGAGACACTGTCTCAAAAAAAGAAAAAAATAAGAATTATACACCATGACTGAGAGGGATTTACAACAGAAATCCAAGGCTGGTTTAACATAGGAAGATTAATCAGTGTAATATACTATATTGATAGAATAATAAAAACAATAAACACACGATCATCTCAATGGACACAAAAAAAGCATTTGACAAAATCTAATGCCCTTTCATGATAAAAAACACTCCATGAACTGGGAAAAGAAGGGAACTTCCTCAACTTGATAAAGGGCAACTATGGAAAAAATCATAATTTAATAGTGAAAAGCTAGATGCTTTCCACCTAAGATCAAGACAAGGATTTCTGCTTTCGACACTTCTGTTCAACTGTACTGGAGGTTGTAGCAAGATAATTAGGAAAGAAAAAGAAATAAAAGGCATCCAGTTTGGATAAGAAGTAAAATTATAAGCAAATTCCATGATTTCCTACATAGTAATCCTAAGGTATCTACTAGAAAACTATTAGAACTAATAAGTTCAGCAAGGCTGCTGGATACTAGATCACTATACAAAAATGTTTTTCTATACACTTGCAATGAACACGTTAACAATGAAACAACTACACTTGGAATAGCATCAATAAGACTAGGAATAAATTTAACAAAAGAATTGCAAACATACTCTGAAAAGTACAAAACATTGTTGGAAAAAACTGAAGATCTAAATAAATGGAAAAACATTCTATGTTCATGGATCAGAAGACATAAAATTGTTAAGATGGCAATACTCCCCAAATTGATCTACAGATTCAGTGCAACTCTATCAGAATCCTAGCTGATTCCTTTGTGAAACTGATAATCTGATTCTAAAATTCATTTTTCAAGGGACTCTTGAAATAATCTTAAAAAAAAAAGTAGGAGCACTCATATTTCCCAATTTCAAAACTTTATAAGAAAGCAACTCTCTAATCTAGAGAATATGGTATTGCATAAGGATAGACATATAGTCCAATGGAATAGAATTTAGAGTCCAGAAATAAACCCACATGTTGTCAACGGTCAACTAATTTTCAAGGAGGCCACCAAGGCCATTCAGTGAGGAAAAAAATCTTCAATGGTGCTGAGACAACTGCACAGCCACATAATCAGAATAGAAATGGACTACTACCTCATACCATACACAAATTACTCAAATTTGATCAAATACCTAACTATGAGGTAAAACTATAAAAATCAAAAGAAAACACAGGGATAAATCTTAGTGACCTTGGATTTGGCAATGGATTCTTAGGACACCCAAAGTGCAAGTAACAAACCAAAAAACAGGTAACTGGACTTCATCAAAATTAAAAACTTTTATGCTTCAAATGACACTACCGAGTAAGTGAAAAGATACACCAAATGGGAGAAAATATTTGCAAATCATATGTCTGAGAAGGTAGTTGTATCCAAAACAAAGAACTCCAACAACTCAATAGTAACACAATTTAAAAATGGGCAAAGGATTTAAAGATATTTCTCCACATAAGATATACAAATGGCCAGTAAGCAAATGAAAAGATGCTTGACATCCTTAAGTCATCAGGCAAATGAAAATCAAAACCACAATGATATACCACCCAATACCCGCTAAGATGGCTATAATAATAATAAGTTGGCAAGGATACAGAGAAACTGGAACGCTTGTGTATTACTGGTAGCAATGTCAAATGGTGCTGCTTCTGTGGAAAACGGTATGGTGGATTCCTCAAAAAAGTTAAACATAGTATCACCATATGACCCTGCAGTTCCACTGCTAGGAATAAACTCAAAAGGGCTGAAATCAGGCACTCAAACAGGTACATGATATACCTGTTCACAACAGCGCTATTCACTATAGCCAACAGGTGGAAACAGCCCAAATATCCATCACTGTATGAGTGGAGAAAAAAATTGTGCCTATCCATACAATGGAATATCATTCAGTCATAAAAAGGAATGAAGTACTGATACATGCTGCAACATAGATAAACCTTGAAAATATAATCCTAAGTAAAAGAAGCCATACACAAGAGGTCACTTATTGTACCATTTCTATAAACGATTAAGAACAGATAAATCCATACAGCCAGAATGCCAATTGCTGATTGCCACGTGCTGTGGGAGGTAGAATGGGGAGCAACTACTTAACAGGAAAGGAGTTTTACTTTGCAGGTACAGAAATGTTCTGGAACTAGATAGAAGTGGTGAGTATACAACCATTGATTACACTTAGTACTGTAAATGTGCTAAATGCTCCTGAATTGTTCAATTTAAAATAGTTAATTTGGCTGGGCCCGGTGGCTCATGCCTGTAATCCCAGCACTTTGGGAGGCCAAGGCGGGCGGATCACCTGAGGTCAGGAGTTTGAGACCTGCCTGGCCAACATGGTGAAATCCCATCTCTACTAAAAATACAAAAATTAGCCAGGCGTGGTGGCACATGGCTGTAATCCCAGCTACTTGGGAGGCTACGACAGGAGAATCGCTTGAACCTGGGAGACAGAGGTTGCAGTGAGCTGAGATGCACCACTGCACTCCAGCCTGGGTGACAAGAGTGAAACAATATCTCAAAAAGCAAACAAAAAAACCCAAAAAAAACCCAGTTAATTTTGTTATGTGAATTTCTCCTTAATAAGTTATTTAAACAAAGTAAGATAATAAGTGTTAATGAGAAAGTGGAGAAAGTAAAATCTTTATTATACTGCCTGTGTAAGTGTAAAATGGTACAGTACTTTGGAAAACAGTCTGGCAATTCCCTAACTGGTTAAAACATAGTTAATGTATGACCCAGCAATCCATTACTAGGTATATACCCTAGAGAAATGAAAATATATGTCTATACAAAAACCCAAACACAAATGCTAATAGCAGTATTATGCATATAGCCAAAAGTAGAAACAACTAAAATATATATTACCTAATAAATGGATAAAAATACTCTCATATAACTATATAATGGAATATTCTGTTTTAAAATTGTGGTGAGTATTGCACATATCTGTGAATATACTAAGACCCTTTTAGTTGTGCATTTTAAATAGATGAATTATAGAGCATGTAAATTGTACTTCAAGAAAGCGGTTAAAAAATGTTCTCAGTAATGAAGACCTATATTTGCCTTTACAGTTCCAAAATGGTACTCACCTTTGCCATCACATAAATGGCACACATTAATAATTGGTCCAGATGTCTGTCCATCATAAGTTCAGGACACTGAATTATGGAGAATTCAAAGCAGGTCCAGATTTTTTTCCTCAGTTCATCTGAAATATCTAGTTTGGCACAGAGATCCCGAAGGCGGACAGCTGCTAAATGGTATACCTAGGAGATAAACAAAAACATTTCAAACTTTGTTTAACACTTGTATTTCCCAAGCTCATGCTCTGGTAAGAGTACGTGAAAAATTACCTTTCTAAAGAAAAGTGATAAAGAGCTGGTTTTCCTGGGTCTGTTACTACTGCTGGTTACAGCCTGGCCTTGCTTCTGCTGTTGGCCACCTGGGGAAATCTGTTGAATGGCCACTTGACCAGGGACTTGCAAAGTTGTTCCTGTCATCTGTTGAGAGCTCAGACTTCCAGCCAGGGCCTGAGCACTGAGGGGCTGGATGGAGCCTGTCACAGCTTGTGCCTGCCCCCCAACATTGACTTGGACAGGGAAGAATGTTATCCCTCCATTTTCATTGGCAATACCTAGTTTGTGATAGAGAAAAAAGGCATGAAGAAAATGTTGATAATAAGAGATTCTCCGGGCAGAGGTTTACAATTTCTCCTCTCCCAAACCCTCTCTCCCCATCACTCCTCTGTCCCCTATGTCACTCTAGCCAAACCTCAGGTAACTTTTCAATACACGCCACAGAGAAAGAACTCAGTATCCAACTCTGCCTTCCTTACCTTGCACAGGAATGGTTACTGTTTGCCCATTGTTGGCTGTGACAGTGGCGGTTGCCATGGTGACCAAAGTCTGTCCAGGAACCGGTGTGACAGAAACAGGCTCCCCAGATACATTCTGCACAGGGACGGCATTGACTAGAGGCTGTGGGGGCATGCGCCCAGGTGTCCCTCCATCAGAGGGGCTATCATTCTCAACAAATAGCCGCCTTCTGGTAGTGCTGGCTGGTGGGGAGCTGTATCTATCGTATAATGTGGTTGGAGATGTTATGCCTAGGTTCAAAACAAATCAAACAAAGCATTTCACTGAAGGAGACTCAGATCTGACTTTCATCCAAGCTGTTATGTTCAAAAATAACTACAGTGTTTGAAATACTTCATAATTCAAAAAGCAAACAAGAATTACAGAAGTCATCTTACCTATATCCATTAGTGAGTTTTCATTAGTGTTCAGTGAACACAACTGAGAGCAAATTTTAAAATGGAATTTTTTGTCTTGCAGTGTTCCTTTCTCCACTCCCCCTTTCCCAAATCAGACCCGACTCTGTCTTCCACTACTAAAGAACCTTCATGATTTAAGGAATTACCCTTTTTTCTGTACTACATTTTTCTATAATATTTTCTGCCATATTTAGTTTCCACCTACCACTCACGTAAGATGTGATTTTACTACAGAGCCACTACTTCTTAAGGGGACATGATTGGTAGTATGTCATCTAGGAGCATTCCGCCACCAGTTTTATCAATTTTGATCTTTGTCTTTTTCCACACATAAAAATTATTAAAACTCAATAATGTTCTTAAGCAAGGTAGACATGCATGATTTGGATTCAATTAAGCATAATTTATTTTTTTAAAACAGTTTATATATCATAAATTTCATCCACTTAAATTGTACAATTCAATGGTTTGGGGTAAACTGTTATTTTTTTTTTATTTTTTGAGACATAGAGTCTTACTCTATCACCCCAGCTGGAGTGCAGTGGCCTGATCTTGGCTCACTACAACCTCTGCCTCCTGGGTTAAAGTGATTCTTGTGCCTCAGCCTCCTGAGTAACTGGGATTAGAGGCGTATGCCACCAGGCATGGCTAATTTTGGTATTTTTAGTAGAGATGGGGTTTCACCATGTTGGCCAGGCTGGTCTCAAACTCCTGACCTCAGGTGATCCACCCGCCTTGGCCTCCCAAAGTGCTGGTATTACAGGCTAGTTTTTTAAAATTGTGGGTTTAAAAAATATATATATAAATATGTATATTTATATATATATTAATATTTATATATGTATTTTGTATATTTATATAAAAATTGTATATACGTATATTTATGAATATATATTTGTATATTTATATATATTTATAAATATATATATTTGTGTATATATAAATATATATTTGTGTATATATATAAATATATATATTTGTATATATATTTATATAACAAAATTTACCATTTCATCCATTTTTAAGTATATGATTCAGTGGTACGATTAAGTGTACGATTCAGTGGTATCAATTACATTTACAATGTGGCCACAACAATCACCACTGTTTGTAAAACTTCTTCATTATCTGAACAACCTATTAAGGCTTAGTCTATTTTTAAGTATTCACAATAATGTATGAATTTTTGAGAAGCATTTCTTCCTTCTTCTGTGTCCACCTCTAAGAGCTGTGCATCAGTGTGTTTTTAAATTTTAAAATATATGTAGGAAGTTTGTAAGAAGTATTGATAGGAGTAAATACTAATAAACTGTGGCTTAACATTTCAATTTCCAGATGATACAAAAGTAAATAAACTTACTAGATTTGTATTTGATACAACGCTGCAGAATCAGAAAGAATAGATTATGATCATTTTTTCTTGTAAAATATCAAGAGATCTCAGGAAAACTGAGAAGTGATAAGTACAAAGAAAATGAAGTTTAAAGCCAAGTCTTCCTAATCTGTAGATTAGGGAAGGGAAAATTCTACAAAAATAGACTAAGAAAGACCAACTGTCAGATCTTTCAAAAATGAGGACTCTTCATAAGGATCATCCAAGTCTATTAAGTATACACTGACCTAGAGTAATTTTTGTTTTTTTTTAGGGGGGGGGTAGAGATGGCATCTTGCTATGTTGCCCAGGATGGTCTTGAACTCCTGGGCTCAAGCGATCCTCCCAACTAGGTGTCCCACAGTGCAGGGGTTACAGGCATAAGCCACCATGCCCAGCCTAGAGTGATTCCTGACTTTAAAACTGGTATTTCTTCTGTAGCCAGTTCTTACCAATTACATTATAAAGGTGATCTAGAAATAAGGATATTCTTTGAATTGGATCCAAGGATTTAGAACTCTCTGGATTTACTGAATTGCTCTTTAAAAAGCAGTTCTCTCTCACATATGTAAACTAAAACCTTTCACCTTGCAGATCTTCTAAACAGCTGCCTAAAAAATATAAACCAGATGGATAGCAAAACTGCCCTTTTCTGTATTTCTTGGGCCAGCACTAATGTCATTAACTAGGGTAGCATAGCTCAACACAGTAGAACATACTCAGTTGTCTTAACTCACTGCCTTGTCTATACCTAACTGGATCATGCAGCTCTATCTTTAAGAAGGCTTTTCTATTTCTCCTGATTTTAAAAGTAATATGTATTTGCCTTAAAAATTTTACAGAAATCACCAGGAATTCTATCACCCAACAATGATCTTAACAGTTTGGTTTTTCCATTTCCACCATTTTGCATGCTCATAAATAAACATACATTTTAAAAATAGGGATCATATTAAATATATAGCAGTCGGCCAGGCATGGTGCCTCATGCCTGTAATTCTAGCACTTTGGGAGGCCGAGGCAGGCGGATTGCTTCAAGTCAGGAGTTCGAGGCCAGCCTGGCCAATATGGCAAAACGTCTCTACAAAAATACAAAAAATTAGCTAGGCGTGGTGGCGCATGCCTGTAGTCCCATCTACTCAGGAGGCTGAGGCATGAGAATTGCTTGAACCCGACAGGCAGAGGTTGCAGTGAGCTGAGATTGGGCCGCTGCACTCTAGCTTGAGCGACAGAGCGAGACTCTGTCTCAAAAAAAAAAAAAAAAAAAATTAAATAAATATAGCAGTCTATCGTCTATCCTTTTAAAAAGATACCTGTTATATCATGCATTTTCCTGTGTTCTTAAATAGTCTTTAAAGGCCCTTCTTTTAAGTGATTCATGTGACACAAAAATGCATGGAATATTTTCTTCTAATATATACCCTATTAACTTTACTTATAGGGTTAAATAAAATTTAAATTTCCAGATAGTAAGCCCCAAAATATTCCCCTAGTATTTTAAACTTACTCCTTCCAAGACCTCCAGTATCAGCACGAACTTCAGTCACCCTTCTGGGAGTCAAAGGGGAGCCCGCAATGCAAATTTCATCTGCCCTTTCCAGGTTCTGAGGTGGCATGACCTGTGAAGAATTGGTTACACAGAATGCCAGGATCCAAAACAGCACTTTAATTAGAAATCCAGTAGTAATCTAAGGCGGAAAAAGTCTCTTAACGATTATTCCATCTAAATAAAATCAGCTGTCTTTCCCATTTTCATAATAAAGTTAAAAAAAAAACTTTTGGCAGTCAAAAAATGCAAAACCTTGTAATTGCATACTAAATATGAGTCAACCTTCATTACTGGTTTGGAGAGTTTGAATATCAACCACTCTAAAGCAGGGGTCCCCAACCCCTGGGCCATGGACCCTGTTGGGAACCACGCAACATAGCAGGAAGTGAGCGGCAGGCAAGTAAGCAAGCGAGCAAAGCTTCATCTGTATTTATAGCTGCTCCCCATCACTCACATTGCTACCTGTGCTGGCCTCCTGTCAGATTAGTGGTGGCATTAGATTCTCATAGGAGTGTGAACCCTATTGTGAACTGCACACGTAAGGGATCTAGGTTGCATGCTTCTTATGAGAATCTAATGCCTGCTGATCTGTCACTGTCTCCCACCACCTCCAGATGGGACCATCTAGTTGCAGGAAGACAAGCTCAGGGCTCCCACTGACTGTATATTTTGGTGAATTATGTAATTATTTCATTATATATTACCACGTAATAATAATAGAAATAAAGTGTGCAATAAATGTAAGGCATTTGAATCATCCCAAAATCTCCCCCACCCCCAACCCTGTCCATGGAAAAATTGTCTTCCATGAAATTGGTCCTTGGTGCCAAAAAGGTTGGACCACTGCTCTATGGAAGAGAAACTTGATAAGGAAATCAAGAAAGAACACTGAATTTTTACTCTGTCACCAAAATCTTAGGACAACTATAAATTATCTGACTCGTTTCCTCATTGACATGGGGTGAAGTATGATAGGTCACTTACCTTACTTAAGGGTGTATGTCTGCTGCCTAAACCCTGAAGGCTGGGTACTGAGCCAAGGCCATGGTGCCCAGCCAAGGAGCAGGTGTCCCTGATAACCCAAACATCCCAGAGAGGATCTGAGAAACTACCAAGGAAAACAGTCCCATCGTGCACACACACAGTAGGCAAAGAGCCAGAAAATTAGCAGCTTAGTGATGGGAGGTGGTGAGGATCTCTAGAGCTGTCCTGCTGCTACCTATAAGTACGCTGTATATAAGTCTTTTATTTTTCCCCACCACCTCTGCCTCCTCCATATGTAAGTCTCTTTTTTTTTTTTGGGACAGAGTCTCGCTTTTGTTGCCCAGACTGAAGTGCAATGGCACAATCTCGGCTCACCGCAACCTCCACCTCCCGGGTTCAAGCAATTCTTCCACCTCATCCTCCCAAGTAGCTGGGATTACAGGCATGCATCACCACGCCTGGTTAATTTTTTGTATATTTATAGAGACGGGGTTTCTCCATGTTGGTTAGGCTGGTCTCAAACTCCCAACCTCAGGTGATCCACCGGTCTCTGCCTCCCGAAGTGCTGGGATTAGAGGCATGAGCCACCGCGCCCAGCCCCTACATATCTAAGTCTTAATAAACATATCTACTTGCCAAGCTGGACTTGTCTGAGTCATTCTTTGTCTCTTGGCACCTTCCCAATTTGCGGGTAGAGAGGGACGACGTTACAGTCCCAAGTTTTTCTCATAACAAGGTGTAATTAATTATAACATATTAAACCCAATTGCCACCCTCCCATCCCCAAAAGGATTAATAGATTAGATATTGATGTATTTTTCTCATAAAAAGATGTTATTTTCACAAACCTCTTCACATGTAGGAACTCTGTTTTCATTGTCTCTAATTTTTTCCCAGAGTGGAGACTCTGGTTTCCATGCCAAATGATCTAAGATCTGTTCTTCAATCTGATTAAGGTGTTTTACCACCTCTCTACAAAGGCCATCTTCTGCTCTAATGAATACTTCTATCACCTGAAATAAAAAATGTCCTGGTTCACTGAATAATAATAATTAAATATTTTTAAATATTTAGACAAGAAATTAGTCAAAAATTACAAGTTGAAATATTTGGAAACAGCTGCTCTTCCTTTTACTGTCTTTGTAAATAATTATAGTTCAAACCATGTGAATTATATAAAATGGTTTACATTGTGATGTATTTCAAAAGTTTTTAATGAAAATATATGTATATTGAGGTTGAAAAACATTACTCTTAAAATTTCATATAAAAATCTCTAAACATTTAATCTATGCCACTATAAAAATTAGTTTTGACTATCTTATGAGAGTTAAGATAAACTCATATGCTAACTCAGTATCAAGAAATAGCTACCAAATCAATGCTTTAACTCTATGCCTCTCTGTAACACATGAAAGAGAACTTTCATTTTTTTCTGACATTTTCAGTGGTATTTAATTTTCATAAAATAAAAAAAGGCTGCTATACAAGATTAGCTAGTGACATGTGTGCTACTTTTTTTAAGACTTCTCATCTCATAAAAATCACAGTATTCTAAAAACTGTTATTACATAAAGAGAGGAATCAAAGCTTTTACCCAAAATGGATCTTTCATACAATATTAAAAAATTTACATAGGTCTTAAGATTCTATTTCTTTACTCCACAACTAGTGATTAATTATGTAATTAAAAACAGCATAAATACACTTAGATGTTAACTTGAACTAAATGACTAACAACAGGAAGTTGGTCTCATCTACAATATCCACATTATATCATATTTTTAAAAATACCTTATAAAAATGATAAAGAGGCACTTCAAATATTTCAGTAATAAATGGAAAATTCCCAGGAGGCTTGTAAGAAAAAGTGACGACCTCAAGGCAGCAGGCCAACAGAGATCTGTGGAAGGCATCTTGTTCCAGAATACCCTATAAAATAAAGTTATTAGCATTCAGAAACATTTACTTAATCTAAAAAGTCATTTCATACCCAGTGAATTTAAGTGAAAATACCAAAGAAAGTCTCATTTTCTGACTGAGTGCAAAGTGTATGCTTATTTTCTTACAAAACTTTCTTAATTATAGAAATAAAGCCCATTTTTTAGTAGAGGAAATATGTTAAAGGAATGTATGAGACTTTTAAAACCTTACCTATTATATCTTAAAAGAGATTACATCTCTAACCAAAATACACACACACCCTGATGCTTAGAAGAACGATGACAGAGAAAGATGTTTCAAAACAGTATTTACAGTCAGTGCTATAAAAAACTGAAAGGGGGGCCGGGCGCGGTGGCTTATGCCTGTAATGCTAGCACTTTGGGAGGCCAAGGTGGGCAGATCACCTGAGGTCAGGAGTTCGAGACCAGCCTGACCAACATGGTGAAACCCCATCTCTACTAAAAATAGAAAATTAGCCAGGTGTGGTGGCACACACCTGTAGTCCCAGCTACTCAGAGGCTGAGGCAGGAGAAGCACTTAAACCCAGGAGGTAGAGGCTGCAGTGAGCCAACACTGCGCCACTGCACTCCAGCCTGGGCAACAAGAGCAAAACTCTGGCTCAAAAAAAGAGAGAAAAAAAAGAAAAAAAAAATTGAAAGGGGCCAGGCGGGTGGCTCATACCTATAATCCCAGCACTTTGGGAGGCCGAGGCGGGCAGATCACTTGAGGTCCAGAGTTTGAGACCAGCCTGGGCAATACTGTTCAAGAATCACTTGAATATGGGAGGCAGAGGTTGCAGTGAGCCAAGATTGTACCACTACACTCTAGCCTGGGCAACAGAGTGAGACTCTGTCTCAACAACAAACCCAAAAAAACAGAAAGGCAAGCAGGCAGGTGACTGGCTAGATGACCATGTACCAAAAGTCAATATGTTTATCACAGGATGACATTAATCATAGGTGATTTTTATTTTCTTCTTTTTGCTTATAATTTTCCAACACTGTAAACAATTATTATTTTTTAATTAAAAGCTACTGAGGCACCAAAAGCGCAGGCAACAGGCCAGGCGCAGTGGCTCACGCCTGTAATCCTAGCACTTTGGGAGGCCAAGGCGCACAGACCACCTGACGTCTGGGGTTCCAGACCTGCCTGGCCAAACATGGCAAAACCCCGTCTCTACTGAAAATACAAAACTTAGCTGGGCATGGTGGCACGTGCCTATAATCCCAGCTACTTAGGAGACTGAGGCAGGAGAATTGCTTGAACCCAGGAGGCGGAGGTTGCATTGAGCCGAGATCGTGGCATTATACTCAAGCCTGGGCGACAGTGCAAGACTCCATCTCAAATAATACATACATACATACATACATATATACACACATTTTAAAAAAAGCACAGGCAACTAGTGAAAAAATAAATTGGATTTCATCAAAATTAAAAACTTTTGTGCATGAAAGGAGACTATAAATAAAGTAAAAAAACAACCTACAGAATGGGGCAGGAAGGAAATTATGTTTTACCGCGCTGATCAATACATTGGTTATTTTACTCACAGATAAATCCATGTCTCCTAGTCTTTTTTGTTCCTGCTCAATAACAGATTCTAATACTTTATAGTAAAGCATCTCCGCAAAACGAAAATGTTTGCTGGCAATTTCTGTAGAAATAATAAAAAAATCCACAAAAATGGCACACAAAGAAAATAAAGGCCCATTCCTCCTTCTTTACTCACAAAATAAAATTTAAAAACCAACCCAATACTTTAGATATGCAAACTTCTTATGACTGGTGTTTTAATTATCCCTAAGATACCTTAATTTTCTTCATGGTAACAGTCACATTTTTCTAAAATTATTAAATTAATTTGCACATAAAGAACTATAATATTATTTAAGACTTACACCCTTTTTTCCCCTCTATGGTTGAACAAAACAAACCCACGCTAAGAGGTATGTAACTGGCTTACTATTCCACACCTACTTAGTTCCAATTCCTGACATCAAACAATTCCTAGGCCAGGGCCCATAACAGTGATATCTTCTGTCCTTATTCTCAATATGTTGAAGAATCACTACGCTTCTATTTCATTTCCAGTTTACAAAAACAAAAAACAAAAAACTAAAGATTTGCAGATAAAAAAGCATCAGAAGTCCATTAAAATAAAAATACCACTCTAAAATTTCTATCTTACTGAGAAGGGCTCAGAAATCACTTGGTTGACCAGAAAAATTGGACAGCCATATCCTAGCCCTCAGTCTAAAGTCATAAATCTCTTCCTCATCTTTCTTAGTTAGTAAGAAATGACTCCATTTAGTTAAACTTCAAACATAAGAGCAGAATAACAATATTAAATCTTACCTTTAGCACAATTACTGAAATCCTCATCTGGCTGGAAGTGCTGAGAATATATTTCAAACATTTCTTTCAGTCTGTTAGCAATAGCCTGGGTTGGATCTCTGGAACATGTCCTAAAAAGGTAATGAGAAATAACATAATTTAAAGGTCCTGGCAAGTCACAAGGGGATAAAATGTTTCTATAATTTCACTAACATATACCTATAAAACACTCTGAACAGAAACTATACACTTCCCAAATTAATCCAAGAGATCCTATACTTCCTTTTCAAAGGTGGTGGTATTACCAGTTGGAATTAAAAAAAAAAAAAACTTTTCTTGTGTGGGGCTACACCTTTTATTTTATATATTTATTTATTTTTTGAGACAGAGTCTCACTCTTATCCAGGATGGGATGCAGTGGTGCAATCTTGGCTCACTGCAACCTCCACCTCCCAGGTTCAAGTGATTCTCCTGCCTTAGCCTCCAAGTAGCTCGGACTGCAGGCACCTGCCACCACGCCCAGCTAATTTTTGTATTTTTAGTAGAGATGGCCATGTTGGCCAGGCTGGTCTCGAACTCCTGGCCTCAAGTGATCCACCCGCCTCAGCCTCCCAAAGTGTTAGGATTACAGGAATGAGCCACCTTGCCTGGCCGGGGCTACACCTTTCACTGCAGGAAGTTTAGCAACCTTGGCCTGGGCTCATTCGATGTCTATGACTGTCCCCCACCTGTCCTTCACATCCCCCAGTCACTGATGATCCAAAATTGCCCTTAACTACTTCCGTAGAGGGCAGTACAACTCCCATTAAGAACACCTGGAAGAAAATAGAATGAAGGAGTGTAAAACCCATACTACAGACTCATATAAATTGTTCCTGGCATTCTACATTTTTCCCCACAAATGAGGTTTATTTCAGTCTTTTTATTATTAGAAAGGAATATATGCTCAATGCAGAAGCATTATACAAATTATCACCATGTAAATTTTTGTAACAGCTGTTTTTATCTTGATCAAAAATATATAATTATATACATATTCTTTGTGAAAATGAAGTTTAAAAAATTATAAAGAGAATAAAATCAATTATAGTCCTGCTAGAGATAACTATTGAATACATATATAAGCACAAGTTTTCTGGGAACACACACACACATACCTTTCTACAAAAACAGGACCCTTTATTTTACCTAGTATTTACTGGTATTTAACCCCACTAATGGTACCTAAGATTTAAAACGCTGTTATGCCTAGTTAGAAACTGTAAAGAGATCTGGAAGATACAGAGATTAAGATGGATTCTGAAATGTATTTACAAAATGCTTCTAAATTCAAGGCAAACAAGGTGCATCTGAAAAACATGACTCAGGAAGAGGCCACAGAGATATAACTTGTTAAGTATAAATCACAATCAAGTTTATGAATAAAGTAGACTTCACAAAAATGTAAAGGAAAAGTAGTTGGCATTTAAGAAGCCTGGCTATGAGTGGGAAATTACTTATGTGTACATATAGGGTCTTCTTGATATACCACCATCAGAAATAAAATGGGGTCCTTTTGGGTCTACGTCATCATATCATAAGGTTTTAGGACTGAGAGAGACCTTGGAGGTAACTTTTCAAATCAGCTTGCCAAAGGTTATGCATAAGATGATTAGATTCAGCCTACTGGGCTTTTAACTAAAACTCAGTGATATCCCTACCAGTCTCAGGGAGATCAAAGAAACTAAATGCAGTGAACTTCCTTTCCAGGATAAGGATGTTTTATAGAGTTTACAAAAGTTACAGTGGTTTTTGTCCTGCTTTATGAACATGTGGAACTCCATTAATCTTTTCAAATCTGAGTCACCCTTCAGAACTTACCTCAGGTTTAACCCTCTTCACAAAGGCCTCTGACAATTCCCATCTTCACTGAGCTTCCCTCTGCCCCCACCCCACCACTCCCTGAAATCTTGAAAGAACAATTGGCAAAGACAGTTCTGTGCTTTATTCTACAGTGTCTGGTGTTATCAGTTACTGTGTCTTGTATTATATTTAAAAAATCTGAGGAAAGAAGATCTTCCACGTATACATCTTATTGCTAGGTCCTCTACAGACTCACAACAGGACTCAGTATACAATTGATATAAAATTATTCATGGGTGAATTAAGGCATTAATAATGAAAAAATAGGAAACTGGAAAATGGTCAATAACCAAATCTTAGCAAGCAGACAGGGCTCAAACTAACCTGAGAATCTGTTCCAATTTCTCACTTGGTGCATTCCTGAGGCCTGTCAGCATGGTGTGAAGACGACTCAAGCTATGCGTAGCTGTAGAAACTGGGGTCACACAAGGGCTGTTCTCCTTAATGTACCTAACACCAGTTAGGGGTGTGGAGATTCTAAGTGCTTTGGACTAGAGAAAAAAACAGTTACATAGAATAAAAATTTTTAAAAGAACATTATTTTAGGCCAGAAAGACTTTAATTCACTTTACAAATGGGACTTCAAACGACTAAAACTTTATCTTTACAATATCAATACATTTTACTGACTCAAATGTCACCATTCTTGGAATTTAAACGTAACAGCATTAAGATCTGCCAATATCCATGTGAAGATGAAGGCTTGAAAGAATAATTTGTGTTTTAGCTAACTAAAAGTTTGTCTCTTAAAAGTTAAAACTCTAGGCCGGGCGCGGTGGCTCAAGCCTGTAATCCCAGCACTTTGGAAGGCCAAGACGGGCGGATCACGAGGTCAGGAGATCGAGACCATCCTGGCTAACCCGGTGAAACCCTGTCTCTACTAAAAAATACAAAAAACTAACCGGGCGAGGTGGTGGGCGCCTATAGTCCCAGCTACTTGGGAGGCTGAGGCAGGGGAATGGCATGAACCCAGGGAGGTGGAGCTTGCAGTGAGCTGAGATCGCGCCACTGCACTCCAGCCTGGGCGACAGAGCAAAACTCCATCTCAAAAAAGTTACAACTCTAAAATAAGGTATAGCTCCCTACATTCCCTCTTGTAAAATTTATGCTCAGAGGCAAAGATAAGCATTCTGCTCACCTGAAAAAATTAAGATTATTCTCAGCTCTGAGAAACAGAATTTCACAATTCCCATCTACTGCTATTTTTGCAGACACTCAAAGATAAAAGAAAATTGTGAATTAAATTTGGTTGAAAAAAATCCATTTAAGAAAAGCCTACTGATATAGTTTGACTATGTCTGCATCAAAACCTCAACTTGAATTGTATTTCCCAGAATTCCCATATATCGTGTGAGGCACCCAGTGGGAGGTAAATGAATCATGGAGGCCAGTCTTTCCCGTTCTATTCTTGTGATAGTGAATACGTCCCACGAGATCTGATGGGCTTATGAGGGGTTTCCGCTTTTGCTTCTTCCTCATTTTTCTCTTGCCACCGCCATGTTAAGAAGTGCTTCTCGCTTCGCACCATGATTCTGAGAACTCCCCAGCCATGTGGAACTGTAAGTCCAATTAAACTTCTTTTTGTTCCCAGTTTCAGGTATGTTTTTATCAGCAGCATTAAAATGAACTAATACACCCACTATCCAAATATTCAAATTTGCTTCAGAGAGAGATAATAAAATGAACATTCCCTAAAAAGGCAACTTGATGCAGAACAGCCTTCATTGGTCTTCCTGGCCCTCCTCTACCTTTAGTTACCAGAATCTATCACAGTTTTTCCCATTAAAGTAGACAGGTCTTCAGAGAAACAAGTTAAAGTCAACATTCTTGACAATAAATATGGAAAAGATGTGACTTGGTGTCAAAGGAGCTAGTAAAACATCTTTCTGATTTTTCAAATAAACTCTGAAAGGTTAAGATAACTTAACAGTGTCTTTTAATATTCAAGATAAACCAAATTTCCCTGTGTATTAAATGTACTTATTCTAATTTTTTAAAAAACCTAGCAAAATTTTCACCTGGCAACAGAGCCAACTATTCAAGTTTCCTAAGATACAGAAAAGCACAGAAATTTACTATATATAGAAACAAACCTACATGTTTTCTCTGTCTTAAAGTGCAATACAACTAAGACTTCCACTTTGTTTCAAAGAAATTCATTCTATAATTAAATCAATAAAATGATCTGGGTGGATTAATCGCATTCAAAAGGCTGCTCCCTGCCTTACAAGGTTTCTTGCAGCCACCTACTTCACTGTGCATGAACCAATGCCTACACTGGGAGGCACTGGGAGGGAAAAACACCTTGTACACGAACAGGAGAATCAACAGCAGCCAGCAGCATATAACCACATCACCCACAGGCAGCAATAGTTTCACAGAGGAAACTAGGTGTGACAACCACAAACAGCTTCCTGCCAGAGTCCTCAAGGTCAACATGGTGTTTCTTGATAGCACTGTGCTTAGCTTAGAGCTTCCTGTTCATTCTGATCAAGAGGAATCTTTCTTTAACTTGGGTGCAAATATTAAGTCGGTATCTTAAAAATATTAGGATGTTCCTTCTCCAAATAAAGACTTACAAAATTTGGAGTGACTCTGAGCTTTGCCCTTAGTCCTCTTTTATTCTCTCTTATTTCATACCTCTAAGTAATCTCTCCTCATTTTAGAGCTTTAAAAGCCATCTACAGTTGGGCGCGGTGGCTCATGCCTGTAATCCCAGCACTTTGGGAGGCCGAGGCAGGCAGATCATGAGGTCAGGAGTTCAAGACCAGCTGACCAACATGGTGAAATGCCGTTTCTACTAAAAATACAAAAAATTAGCCGGGCGTGGTGGCAGGCGCCTGTAATCCCAGCTACTCAAGAGGCTGGGGCAGGAGAATCGCTTGAACCTAGGTGGCAGAGGTCACAGTGAGCTGAGATTGCACCATTGCACTCCAGCCTGGGTGACAGAGTGAGATTCTGTCTCAAAAAAAAAAAAAAAAAAAAAAAAAAAAGCCATCTGTATCCTGATGACCCCAGGACATATATACACAACCCCTAACCTCTACTGTGAACTGTGAACTCTGGTCTTCTATTCCTCAACTGTCTATTCAACTTCTCTACTAGGATGCTTAAAAGACATCTCAAATTTAACATACTAATAACCCTAACTCTTGATTCCTCTTCCCCCAGACTTGCTCTTCCCTCTTAATAAATTTCAGTAGTAAATGTTCCCAGAATGTCTACTATGTGCCAAGCGCTGCATACAACATTGGTCACAGCCTTCGTGAAGCTTATATTCTAATGCAAGGAGACAGGCAATAAGTAATTCTTTCTACCTACCTCCCTACTTACTGTCAAACAGTGATAAATACGAAGAGAAACACTACCAAGCAGAGTCAGGGGGAAAGGAAGTTGGGGAGGACGTTGTGGTTATTATTGACATAGCAGTCAGGTTATCAGAGACCAGAATGAAGTGAGAAGGAAGCCACATGAATATCTTGAAGTAATACGTTTTAGGCAGAGGGAATTGCAAAGGCAAAGGCTTTGTGTTGCAGGCATGCTTGGCATATCTGAAGAACAAAAAAGGAGGTTAATGTGGCATTAGTGGGTGAGGAGGGAGGATAGTAGTAGATGAATTCAGAGAGAGCCAGGGCCAGATAACTTACAACCTTACAGGCACCTGTCAGGATTTTAGCTTTTATACCATTCACCCAAATGGAGACATCACTGTTCTCTTTTTCTCAAACCCTAGATCCAAACCATCAGTAAATCCTGTGGGTGCTATCTCCAAAATATGGCCCAGATACAAACCATTCTCTGAAGCAAGCCACCATAAACTATTGCCATAATCACTCCAATAGCTTCTTAACTCCCTACTTCCACCCTTGCCTCGAACCCCACTTTCCCACAAGACTTTTAAAAATGTAAATCAGTCACTCTTCTTAATAACACCCTCTTAATGGCTTTCATCTCAATCACAGCAGAAGCAAAAGTTCTTACGATGGCTTCCAAAGCTTACATGGTCTGTCTGGCTCTCTTGTTCTTCCCTCTTCCTTGCACTTCTTTTTCTTCTCGTTTTTTTCTTTTTTCTTTTTTTTGAAAGACAGGCTCTTGCTCTGTCACCCAGGCTGGAGTGCAGTGATGCGATCACGGCTTACTGCAGCCTGCAACTCCTGGGCTCAAGGGATCCTCCTGACTCAGCCTCGCAAGTAGCTGAGCCCACAGGTGGATACAACCATGGCCAGCTAATTTTTTGTATTAATATTTTATGTAGAGACAGGGTCTCGCTTTGTTGCCCAGACTTGTCTTGAACTCCTGGGCTCAAGCAGTCCTCTGCCTCAGTCTCCCAATGTGCTAGGATTACAAGCATGAGCCATCACACCTGGCCTCCCTTCACTTCTTATCACTTTTTCCCCTCACTGTATTCCTACCACACTGTCATTCTCACTGTTCCTCCAAAAAGCTAATCCTGTTCCAATCTCATGGCTTTGCATTTGTTATGCTCTCAGCTTCAAATACATTTCCCCAGCTATTCATATGGCTTGCTTCCTCGCTTACTTCTGGTGTGTGACACCCTTACCAACCACCTTACCTACAACAGACCACCCATCCCATCCTCCCCTTCCCTCAATATTTTGTATTACTACTCTATTTTATTTTCTTCATCTGTCATCACCCAACATACTATGTATTTACTTGTTTATTTCCTGTCCATCTCCCCACACTGGAATATAAGCTTCTTTAGAACAGGGTTATCATGGCTATTTTGTTCACTGCTGTATCTCCAGTGTCCAGGACACAACCTGACATATAAAATGCTTTAGGAATATTTGTTGAATGAATAAGCAGACTAGTCTCAAGTCTGAAGCAGCTTACTTCCAGGTGAATTGGCTCTTGGATTACCCAGTGTCTCTGGGGGCACTTGCCAGAAGTTGTGTTTTCTGTTACCACCACATAGCAGAAGGGAAACTCATGGCCTGCATCACCCTAAATGTCTGTGTGAAAAAATACCACGTGGTCCTGAAATTCAGTTTAAAAGAATTTTCTTAAAGACTATAGATCCTCAGTTTCTCCAGTCTCTTAAATGAAGGCCCCAATCAGGTCAATTATCACTTTCTAAATGCCTAAAAGTAGTACATATAAGACTATATATTACTGTGTTCACTACATATAAGACTATATATTACTGGCCCATCTTTTTAAAACCAACAATTATCAGCATGACACATTTGTTTAAATTTATATTAATTTCTCTTTTTCTCAGACCTCAGTAAAATGAATGAAAGTTGATATTAACAAATCAAATATCATAGAGATACCTTTTTCAATTAAGAGAAGTATGATGAGAATTTTCTCCTTCATACTGTAGGCAAGTAAAACACAAACATGAAATTACCAAAATAAAAAAGAACCCCTGGCTTAACTGCTCCTGTATTTCTACTCTTCTGGTGTGGCTAAACTCACCTTGTCAAAATGCTGCTGTAAGATGTTTTTCATCTGCACCCTTTCAGCAGTCTCTGTTCCTGAACCAGCGTTCAGACTCCTTGAGAGAGTCCCAATTTCCTCTTCAGCATCCTCTCCAAGAAATATCCGCTCATCTAAATTCCCAACAGATAAAACATACTCCTCATAGGCCTTATTGATGGCTTTACTATAGGAAAAACAAATACAGACAAAATGTACTCTCTCACAGAACTGCCATTTCAATTAATTATTTCATTTTTTTATTTACTAAAAGTTCTAATAATTTTTTTGAAAGTTAAACTTTGGTAGGGTAACTTGTAGTTATAAAAACTGGATAGTATAGCTGGGCGCAGTAGCTCACACCTGTAATCCCAGCATTTTTGGAGGCCGAGGCAGGTGGATCACGAGGTCAGGAGTTCGAATCCAGCCTGGCCAGTATGGTGAGACCCTGTATCTACTAAAAATATAAAAATTAGCTGGGCATGGTGGTGCGTGCCTGTATCCACAGCTACTCATGAGGCTGAGGCAGAAGAATTGCTTGAACCCAGGAGGTGGAGGTTGCAGTGAGCCGAGATCATACCACTGCATTTCAGCCTGGGCGACACAGTGAGACTCCATCTCAAAAAACAAAACAAAAACTGGATAGTATCACATGTAATCTTGCTATCCCCATGCTCATCCATCTCACAGTACAAGTATTTTGCTGACAGTGTTTCAGCTGCTGGTAGGTGCAGCTTCTGGTGAGAAGCTTAACTATCTGTCTAGCTGCTCTAGCCACGCCTGGAGACTTCCACACTTACACATCGTCAATTTTCACCCATATAGTTCCAAAAGAATTTATTTCAAAATTTATAATCCAGAAGCTTAATGAAACTTCAAAGAACAGCCATACAATTTTGAACACATTTAAAAAGTATGCTTATATTAGGTGACAGAATTTTTGCTTCCCCGTATTCTCTCACAAAACATATTCTCAGTTTCCAGAGTACAAACAATAAAAACACTAGCCTCTGAAGTTTCCTAAGTATACAATTTAAAATATTAAGACATTTTATACAGAAGTACTCACAAACTCTCTCCAAAGTTTCCAGGTTCTAGAAATCCAGTAAGATTTTCTTCTTTTCCCTTAAGGAGCTATGATAAAAGAAGAGATCCTTAAGTCGTCATGTTAAATCAAGTTTTTCTCCAGAAAACATTTTCACGTTATTTCTTTGCTACTTACAAACCTTTTTTTCATAAAGTTTCCTAATATAGGGTTTCCAGAAATGTTCCTTTATCCCCTTTGCTTCCAAAACTAGGCCATCATGTAAGGAACACAGTTTCTCAATGATACAAGGGGGGTCAGAGGAAGGTTTAGAATCCTTAGCATGAAAATCTTCAGATAGGCCTATAGTGTACAGAATCAAAAAACAGAGATATCAGCATACAATAAGCCAATTTGTAATAAACTTAACATTTTATTTATAATCAGTATACCACTTAGCATATGAATGTATAGGAAACAGTATATATGCATCTATTTTAACCCTGAGAATTTGTCAAAAAATAGCAAATAGAAGTAAAGTGTATCATTACTCGAAAGATTTCAGTTATTCAATTATCTATGTAGAGATGGTTAAGGGAAACTTAAAACTTAAATTTTAGGATATTAAATTTTAGGATACTAAGATCTAAAAACCACAAAAATAAAATATAACTTTGCAAGTAAGTCTACTTTTAAACAAAAAACACCACTTTAAAAAATTACACTGTTCAGAGATTATACACTTTAATTTGAATGTATTAGATGTATTTCACACTAATTTACAGTTTATTCTTGCCCTAGACTCAGCACAAAAGAAAAAAAATCAAATGAAAATAAAAGAGGTAAAGGTCAGGCATTCCTATAATCCACTTTGGGAGGCCAAGGTGGGTGCATTACTTGAATCCAGGAGTTTGAGACCAGCCCAGGAAACATGGCGAAACCCCATCTCTACTAAAAAATACAAAAAATTAGCTGGGTGTGGTGGAGTCCCAGCCACCTGGGAGGCTGAGATGAGAGGATCATCTGAGCCCAGGAGGTTGAGGTTGCAGTGAATTGTGATTGCACCACTGCACTCCATCCTGTATGACAGAGTGAGACCCTGTCTCAAAAACAAATTCTTTTTAATTAAAAAAAAAAAAAAGGTAAAAGTGAAAGGGGGAAGCTTTTTGGGAATATAAAAGGGAGTTAGGACAGAAATGCGAGAAAGAACAGAAAAGAATATAAGGAACATTAAATTTACCATACCAGGAGCAACTGAAGTAACTAACTCCACTAATTTTAAAAATCTACCTTGATAGACAAGCTGAAATTTTAACTGAAATCACCTCAAAACTGAGAATCACCCAGAATCCTATTACAATATTACTCAAATAGCAGCAGCAATATTTATTTTAACTCTATACACACTTTTTAATATTTGCTTTGTAAATCATAATTTGGACTAACTACTTATCATTCATAGAAATTATATACCTAAGTTCTATTAAATGCAATGCCAAAATCATCATTTCCATATATGTTAGTTTAAAAGATGAAAGTTCATTTTATTTATTTTAGAACCATAACTATTCTTCTGTACCAAAAGTTGAAATAACATTCTTTCAGCAAATTCTTTTTGATCTCCTACAATGTGTCAGGCACAAAGTTTGCCAATGTAGAAAAACACTATCGGCTTTAATGTCATCTTTGCAACTCTGAGTTTCTAAATGCCTTCTCCTTGTTGAGTATATATTTCAGAAATTTCTAAAGTTGTCATTTAAGACTTTAAACTTCGTGGTATCTGCAAATGTTTTTCCAAAAATATTTTTACAGGAAGCTTGACTCTTAGTTATAAGTACCTTGGATAACTGTAATGACAGGAGCTTTTCAAAATACTGACGATAGGAAACCTGTACAACTCCAAGGGTAAACACAACACAGAAATGCAGATGGTCCAAAAACCTTTGATTTACAAACCTACCTTTAAAATTAGGGTTCACAAGTTCTTTACGATTAGAACACTGAAGTGCATTTCCATAAACTAAGTCCAAAGCACACAGCAGCAGGTGGTAAGAATTGACCAAATCATCACTTATCATGGGGAAATTACCTGAAGGATTATAAGCACTTATAGAGTTAAATTAGCATTGACTTTACAACATTTTAAAAACAATTTCTTCCTTTAATTATTATGACATTATAAAACATTGTACAAAATTGACTCATTACAATAAGTGTTTTGGCAAATTTAAATTTTGAGATATTACTCTTATATCTTAATAAATAAATAAATAAATAAATATACACACACTTTTTTTTTTTTTTTTTTTAAGAGACAGAGTCTTGGTGGGTCACCCAGGCTGGAGTGCAGTGGTATGATCATGGATCACTGCACCCTCAACATCTTGGGCTCAAGGGATCTTCCTGTCTCAGCCTCCTGGGCAGCTGAAATTACAGGCACACACCACCACACATGGCTAATTTAAAAACGTTTTTTAGAGATGGAGTCTTCCTATGTTGCCCAGGCTGGTCTCAAACTCCTGGACTCAAATGATCCTCCTGCCATGGCCTCCCAAAGTGCTAGGATTACAGGTGTAAACCACCATGCCCAGCCTTTAATAAATGTCTAACAGCTTAGTGAAAACTATAACTTTACTAAAAATGCCATTCATTCATTCATTGTTTATTAAATACCTAGTAGCTGACTAAAACTTTATTATTGGTCTTTGAAAATTCTGAACACTAAAAATTCATAAATAATCTCAAACTGTAAGAAACTGTTTTGCATGAAAACATTTTTCTGTCATGAAAATTATTAGAAATACTTAGGAGACAGCCGAAAAAATCATTCATATAATTATTCTCATATACATTTTTTTTTTGAAGCTGAGTCTCGCTGTCACCCAGGCTGGAGTGCAGTGGCACGATCTCAGCTCACTGCAAGCTCTGCCTCCCAGGTTCATGCCATTTCTCATATACATATTTTTAAAAGACCAGAACTTTTGATTAGACTCCAACAGTAACATTTTTAATACTTTTCTATATAATCTCAGACAAATTAATGCAACAGGAGTACCATTAAATATCTTTCAATTCCAGAGTTAATAATCCCAAGAATAATTTGCTGATGCTTGGTAACAAGGAAATAAGAAATCAAAAACCTAAACTGACAGAAACACGTCATTTCTGCAGTGCTGGTTGAACTCTAACACTGAACGCATTTTTACATGTAGTTAAGCCATTTTATTATTATCTTAATTTCCTAGAAATTAAGATTTCTAATTATTTTATAACTTCAAGCCCATCCCTTTTTTGGTTAAACACCGCACATGTATGCTTCATGGTGATTTTACATTCTTGTATCATCAAATTCAGTTTAAATAGCTAACATGCATATGAAGAATTATTTCCAAACCTTAGCGTTTTCACACGTAATGCCTACCCAAGTGTATACGTACACACACACACCCGCAGCTTTGTTTCAGGTTTCCCTTTCTCTCTGTTCCTCCAGAGAAAGTTACCACTTACCTCAGCACATACAAAACAATTCTTTTTTTGTATAGATGGAAACATTCAACAAATCAACTTAAATGAATTAAAGAGAAAAAAAATTCTTCTGTTGCCAAAGAGGCAAATGATAATCAACACATTAAACTGTGCATTGATATAGCCAAACCAACTTGCTTGGTTCTTCTATAAAGAGGTTTACTATTAAAATATACTTGGTTTCTCATGTAAAAAAAAAGGAAGTAGACATTAAACTGTGCATTGATATAGCCAAACCAACTTGCTTGGTTCTTCTATAAAGAGGTTTACTATTAAAATATACTTGGTTTCTCATGTAAAAAAAAAGGAAGTAAGTAGCACCTACTGATGTCAAGCTACAAAGCCCATCACACCAACAAGCCTAAACTTGTTACTGGTGTGCACTTGCCATAGAAGGCAAAAAAACCCAGCAGCACTGTAATGTCTAATAAAAAGCTGAAATGCCCCTAGAGACCAGAATCTAATTTAAATTAAATTCTAGGACTCTCTCAACATGAAGTATTTTATATTTCAAATCCTGACCTTACAAATAAATCTGACTTTGTGTGAGATATTTTATCTTTTAATCAATAAAGATAACAAGTAAATAGAAATGTTTCATCTCCGGAGTTGGCTTGTCATTAGAAAGGTGGCTACAAAAGAGTAACCCTTTCCCCAAAATAAATGAGAACTGAATTAAAGCAATTAAATGACTGTTAGAAAAGATCACCGTGCATTATAAAAGATCAATGGTGGATTGTGAGAGGACAAAGGTTCTTTGTTTTTTGAGACAGGGTCTCGCTCTGTCGCTCTGTCACCCAGACTAGAGGAGCAATCTCAGCTCACTGCAGCCTCCGCCTCCCAGGTTCAAGCAATTCTCCCACCTCAGCCTCCCAAGTAGCTAGGATTCCAGGCATATGCCACCATGCCCAACCCACAAAGGTTCTTAAGATGGAATTACTATAAACTGAATTAATGAGATAAAATTCAAACACTGAGCTAATTACAGAGAAAAAACCACCCCAACGGGTCCAGTGAGAACAAAATAAGGGCAATGAAATTATTTTTTATTGTATTGTACATATTATTACAGTACCAAATACATTTACTTCTAAGTACACATATGCCATAAGAGACAGACAAAACAGATAAAAATCCTAGAAGTCAGACATACTTGCCCAATACAATCATATGAAAAGATTACCATCATATATAATAGCAGTCACACATTCTAAAATTTGTAGCCACTGTAAAAATGGTTTATATACTCCAAAACCTTTATTTCATGCCACTGATCATGTCACCTTTGTCATCACTAAAGAAACATGCCAGTGTCATGTATGACAGAAGATTTTTCTCTTGAATCAAGCACGCAGCTTAGGGAAGGAAGGATGGCAGCTCTCACCTTAACTAGCTAGAGAGGGACCAGTTGTAATTAAGATAAATCAAACCTGGCGACCAACAATATCACACATTCTTCCCAGAGGCCTTCACAGCCAGTATGAAACTAAGAACCAGGAACCAGGAAATCTGAGTTCAAGTCTTAGCTTTGTTGCCAGCAGCTAGTTTCTGGGCTCAGCTGCCTCATCTTTAAAGTAACTAAGCTAGCTGAGCACAGTGGCTCACACCTGTAATCCCAACACTTTGGGAGGCCGAGGTGGTGGATCACTTGAGGTCAGGAGTTCAAGACCACCCTGGCCAACATGGTAAAACCCCAACTCTACTAAAAATACAAAAATTAGCCGGGTATAGTGGTGCATGCCTGCAATCGCAGCTACTCAAGAGGCTGAGGCACAAGAATCACTTGAACATAAGAGGCAGAGGTTGAAGTGAGCAGAGATCACACCACTGCACCCCAGCCTGGGCAACAAAGCAAGACCCTGTCTCAAAAATAAGAATAAAAATAAAAAATAAAGTAAATAAGTTAAGCTAGGCCAGGTGCGATGGCTCACACCTGTAAGCCCAGCACTTTGGGAGGCCGAGGCAGGTGGATCATGAGGTCAGGAGTTCAAGACCAGCCTGGCCAAGATGGTGAAACCCCATCTCTACAAAAAACTACAAAAACTTAGCCGGGCGCGGTGGCAGGCACCTGTAATCCCAGCTACTTGGGAGGCTGAGGCAGGAGATTGCTTGAACCCGGGCAACAGAGGTTGCAGTGAGCCAAGATCGCACCACTGCACTCCAGCCTGGGCGACAGAGTGAGACTCCGTCTCAAAAAAAAATTAAGCTAAGCTAGTTAATCTAATAATGAGAATCTCTCTTATATTTATGAAACTCCTTCCAGCTCTATGATTCTTTGTTAACTTTGCATTTTATTGAGCTATCTTAATGGCAAAGGCATTCCACATAGTATACAGAAGAAACCTATGTAATAATATAACTGCACTTTCCTATCTACTTTAGATTACTAAGAATTGCTTCTACATAGAAATATAAAAAGGAACCGGGTGCCATGGCTCACGCCTATAATCCCAGCACTTTGGGAGGCCAAGGTGGGCAGATCACCTGAGATCAGGAGTTCGAGACCAGCCTGGCCAACATGGCGAAACCCCATCTCTACTGAAAACACAAAAATTAGCTGGGTATGGTGGTGGGCACCTGTAGTCACAGCTATTCGGGAGGCTGAGGCAGAATTACTTGAACCTGGGAGGTGTAGGCTGCAGTGAGCCGAGATTGTGCCACTGCAATCCACCCTGGGAGACAGAGTGAGACTCCATCTCAAAATAAATAAATAAATAAATAAATAAATAAATAAATAAATACAAAAAGGACAAAAAATAATAGAGACATGTATTTCACTGAATGCAGACCTTGCGTAGGTCAAATGAGATGAGAAAATGAGAAAAAAGGAAAGAAAATAAGTAGTATATAAAAGTATTTGACTAAGTATACTTATCTGAAAAAGATACAAAAAAAAAAAAAATCTGAACTATCCTGAGGTAGATCAGTAATTGCACTCAAGTAAATAAGATACATCTCATGAAAAATAGAGTTCACAATACAAGCATATACAGAATAATGTGTTTTCAGCTCATAATTTAAAAGAGTCGCTTTGGGTAGTAAAGATGTTGTATACAACAAAATTAAAGAACTTTCCATTTAATAAGAGAAGATCTGGATATTGTAAAGAAATCCAATAGATTCTTTGATAAAAAGGCAATACTTAAAAAAGAATCTAGGATTAAAATCCTTCAGAAAATTTTCAGTGGAAATCTTTTCCTGATACATGTTAGAAGTTGACAAAATTAATACCTGAAAACATAAATAGACGTATTAATATCTAAACAAATATTACTATTTTCTTACCTTTTGCATATATAAAAAGCACCCAACAAAAATGGAAAATTTCAGACACAGTACAGGGCTGTCGCCTTTGGGGAAGAAAAAAAAAAGTCATGAGACAACAGAAAAATCAAAAAAAACATCCCAAATGACTATAAATTAGGTGTCAAAACCCACAGTTAAAGGAGAGAGACCACATTCAGCTTCACATGGAAAACATGGACGTTCTGCCTCAACAAAATACTGGTAGGAAACAGCTGGGATCCAGGGAAAGAGCCCATTTCAAAGAAAAGAAAATTCTTAAAGAATTTTTTTTAAAGTTTTTTGAGGGCAAGATAGGTAAGGTGGAAAATAAAATGAATAAAAATAGTTCTTTTGATGACATAGCAATGCTATGCTGCTTTAAGACCACTATATGCAGTCAGATACGTCCTCATTTTTTTCTCCTTTATCATAGCTAATGACCTGTATCCCTCCCTCCCCTCCTAAAGATATTCCAGACTATATCAAATCACAAAAGGCCTTTTTAATGTAAATTATGAGCTTCCTATAATTCCTTATACTTCCATTCATTAAGAGTACCTGTTGTATATTGCCAAGTTGTCTGCTAAAGTTTCAGACCTGCTTTAAGCTTGGCTTTTCTACCAAAACCTCTGACAACTTTTAGACAAGAAATCTGTGGTTTCCACATCCCAACAGCCTTATTCTAACAAGGTGCCGAGAGGAACGAAATTCCGTGGAGATTAGATTAGATTTAGTTCAGCATTACCATTAGCTAGGGTACACTTGCTCACTTGGACTTAGTCATTTCATCTGTCAAAAGATTATTCTATTTGGGTACAATACTGTACTTAATTCACCAGTCCATGGCAAGGATTAAATGTCAGTGTTCTGCTTTTAAAAGCAGCCTCTCTACCATAGGCGCATGATAAACTATTTCTAATTTGGTTGCCTACCAAAATAAAATTCAAATTTTTTTAGCTTAACACTTAAGCTACTCTTAATTTTGGCTTTACTTGAGAATTCTAGGGAAAAAAAAAAACTTGACTAACCTCCCACATTTTCTCTTGTTTTACTGCTTTTGTGTCTTTTTACATTTCTATTCCCTCTTGTAGTCATGGGACTTTTATAACACACTGCATTGCATGCGCTGGAATCTTCATACCTGCCTCATCTCGCTGACTGTACTGTAAGCTCTCAGAAGACAAAGACTGTGGGGTTTGGTGTTTTAAAAATGCCTATGTCCTAGGTAATACCTAACCATATTTCCTGTGGATATGTGCTAAACAAATAGTGACAAATTTTCAAATAGTGTGTGAGAGATGCAGGATACAGTCACAGTAAAGCACATGGGTTCTGCAGTCAGTTTCAATAAAAGCTCCACTCAGTTGTGTGACTCTGGCCAAATTACTTAACCTCTTAGCAGCTTATTTTCTCTATCTGTAATAACAGTATGAGCATCACAAGGTTGTCAGAGGGATTAACTGAAGTAATACATATTGAAGTCTTAAGAGTCCCTGCCCCAAAACAAATGCTCAGTAAGTGCTATACATCATGACTACGGGTAGCAGAAAGAGCTACTAGAAAGTATTCAAAGTGATAAAAATGTAAAATCTCTAATAAAGTGATTTACTTTTTTTTTTTGAGACAAGGTCTTGCTCTGTCACCCAAACTGGAGTACAGTGGTATGATCACAGCTCACTGCAGCCTCAACCTCCCAAGCTCAAGTGATCCTCCCATCTCAGCCTCCCCAGTAGCTGGGACCACGGGTGTGAGCCACCATTCCAAGCTAATTTTTGTAGAGATGAAGTTTTGCCATGCTGCCTAGGCTGGTCTCAAACTCCTGGGCTCAAGTGATCCGTCTGCTTCAGCCTCCCAAAGTGCTAGGATCAAGTGTGAGCCACTGCACACGGCCTTTTAAAATTATCTTAATTAGAATTAGGTAGTATACACATCCTAAGAAATATCGAAAAAGTGCAATCTGAAATTATTTTCCAGATACTCCAAAAAAGATATCTTCCTATAAATGATCACACTGGCCTCACTCAGACTCAACACAAAGCTTCTATCCAAACTTTAGAATACTTCATTTTTTACTTATTTAGTGACGAAGTCTCATTCTGTCACCGAGGCTGGAGTGCAGTGGGGCGATCGCAGCTCACTGCAATCTCCACCTCCTGGGTTCAAGCTGTTCACCTGCCTCAGCCTCTCAAGTAGCTGGGACAACAGGCACATGCCACCATACTTGCCTAATTTTTGTATTTTTAGTGGAGATGGGGTTTTGCCACGTTGGCCAAATTAGTCTTGAGCTCCTGACCTCAAGCAATCCACCTGCCTCGGCCTCCCAAAGTGCTAGGAGAATATGTCATTTTATTTATTTATTTATTTATTAATAAAACGGAGTCTCGCTTTATCGCCCAGGCTGGAGTGCAGTGGCGTGATCACGGCTCACTGCAACCTCCACCTCTGAGGTTCAAGTGATTCTTCCACCTCACCCTCCCAAGTAGCTGGGATTATAGGCACCCACTACCACACCCTGCTAATTTTTATATTTTTAGTAGAGATGGGGTTTCGCCATGTTGGCCAGGCTGGTCTCGAACTCCTGACCTCAAGTGATCCACCTGCCTTGGCCTCCCAAAGTGCTGGGATTACAGGCACCCAGCCAGAATATCTCCATTTATTTATTTATTTATTTATTTATTTATTTATGAGATGGAGTTTCATTCTTGTCGCCCAGGCTGGAGTGCAATAGCGTGATCTTGGCTCACTGCAACTACTGCCTCTCGGTTCAAGGGATTCTTCTGACTCAGCCTCCCGAGTAGCTAGGATTATAGGCGTGCACCACCACGTGGAGCTAATTTTTGTATTTTCAGTAGAGCTGGAGTTTTGCCATGTTGGCCAGGCTGGTCTTGAATTCCTGACCTCAGGTGATTCGCCCACCTTAGCCTCCTAAAGTGCTGGGATTACAGGTGTGAGCCATCCCGCCTGGCTCAGAATACTTCATTTTAAACAATCAATTCCCCAAAACTGTAAGTGAGCTCGACCAGATGCTTCTGTATCAGTGGTGCCATCTATATTAAAATGTAAATAGTTTTAGTTTTTAAAAATTTTTTTCCTCCTGCTTTGTCATTCCCCCATTTTATTTTTAAAAGGTTACACTTACTGTGAACATCCTTCACAGTCTGGGAAAACTTTTACATTTTAAGAGAAGCAAACATTATCTATTCTAGCCAAATAACTTTAACTCCTTTCCCTTTACTTTTCTTGTCAACACTTTTCTAATAGTTAGAATTTTCATTTCTACTTTATGAAAAAATTTTCAATGATAAAGAAGGAAAATGTGTATCCCAAAACTGCCTTTATGTATGAGGAAAGGTAGAAAACACTGAGTCAGAGCATGCCTATAGACTTTGCAGAAGTGATCAGAAAGCACAAATTCATAATAGTTTCAGTTCTCCTGTCTTTTCCCAATCCAGTCTCTCTATTCTTGATTCATTAGAAACATCAAAATACTAGAGAAGTCATTTCAAGGGGATTATTTATTACTCAGTTTGACACAAAAGTAAAATAGTCTATACAGTCACTAGTAGAAAATATAGTGGTTAATATAGTGATCTATATCTAGGGCAGTGCTCCCTTCGGCAGCACATATACTAAAATTGGTACAATACATTGATTAGCACGGCCCCTGTGCAATAAAAAATATATATATCTAGATACAGATACATCTCCAAGGCAGCTAAAGGGTGAAAATCCCTGAAGTCTGACTTGTACAGTTTGCATTTTTTGTTGCTTAAATGAAAAAGGAAGGTTTCAGAACAAGGATCACTGAGGGAAAAATAATAATAAAATAAAATAAAATAACAAAAATGAAAGTTTATAGAAACAAAGACCCATATACATTTAGCAACATGAAAAAAGCCAAACTCTTCATGGCTAATCCACAATGAAAAGCAAAAAAAGTATCATTAAAAGAAAACTATTGTGGAAAAAGATTTTTAAAATCTCCTTTCTTTTTTAAAACTAGAAAAAGAAAAACTAGCAAAATATTAACACTGCAGCACAGACTAATGTGTATTCCCGATGAACCAACATGAAAACCTACCGCTGTTTCCTTCCTCGCTGCTGACGAGGTTGCTCCTCTTGAGGGTATTTAAAGATGTCCTGAAAAATGGGTTCATATTTCTTAAAAATTACAGCAGAAACAGTGAAGTTTCTTTCTAATCTCTCAGTACGTTCTCTGAAATGTGGGGGTAGATTTGCCATATCTTCCCACTTCTTCATCTTATTAAAAAATTCGATTAAGCTGGTATTAAAGAAAACAATAAGATATTTCATAATTAACATAAAGGTAAAGTATACAAAAGTAAGTATTCAAAAGTAAATCAATATTATCTCACTAAATTATATTACTTTTAGACAGTGAAATAAAATCATAACTGGTGTCTCTGACTAGCTTAATTTCTTACAGATTGGTATATTCCTCTGATCCTCCGAATTAATTTTGTTTAGGTTACCTAAAGTATTTGTTAACTATGAAATATTTGAAAATACAAACCAAAATTAACAAGAGTAACCTAACCAACATTCACATTGGTTCACTGCCAGATTTTTTAAATGTTAACATATTAAATAAATTTTGTCATTTTTGCTTCTTCTTTTTTTTTTTTTTTTTTTTTTTTAAGAGATAGGGTTTCGCTCTGTCACCCATGTTGGAGTTCAGTGGCAAGATCACAGCTCATTGCAGACTCCTGGGCTTGAGTGATCCTCCGACTTTGGCTTCCCAGAACACTGTGATCACAGGTATGAGCCACCTCCCCCACCCCCCGCCACTTCAGATTTTTTTTAAAACCAGCAACACTATAGAAACAGCCAAGGCTAGGCACAGTGGCTCACACCTGTAATCACAGCAATTTGGGAGGCCAAAGCGGGAGAATCACAAGGTCAGGAGTTCGAAACCAGCCTGGCCAACGTGGTAAAACCCCGTCTCTACTAAAAATACAAAAAATTAGCTGGGCATGGTGGTGGGAACCTGTAATCCCAGCTACACGGGAGGCTGAGGCAGGAAAATCACTTAAACCTGGGAGGCGGAGGTTGCAGTGAGCAGAGATCGCGCCACTGCACTCCAGCCCGGCGACAGTGCGAGACTCTGTCTCAAAAAAAAAGGAAAAAAAAAATCAAAATTCCCATTTTATACTCCTCCCTAATCCCATCCCTACCCTTCTTCCCCAAAGATAAACACCATTCCAAAGTTGGTCTTAATCCTTCCTATGTTTTCACACTTACTACACATACACATGTCTGCGTAAACAATAAGCAATATCTTATTACTTATTATGTGTTTTTTCATTTTATATAAATGGTATCATACTTCAGTGGTATTCTGCAACATGCTTTTTCACACTCAATAACGTTTCTGACATTAATGTTGATATGTAAGATATATTCATTTTAATTGCTAAAAACATTCTTTCATATGAACATACAAGGATTTTTTGCATTCATCCCCCAACCTAAATTTAGGTTGTTTCTAATATTCCATGATAACAAAAAGTGTTGTAATGAAAACATCCTTATACACATGTGCAGGAGTTTCTTTAGGGACTACTCCAAGAAGTAGAGTAAGAGAATGTGTACCTTCAATGTTACTAAATACCACCAAATTTCCTAGTAAAGTAGTTATGCCAATTTTGACTTTCACCAATGTACAGCAGCAATATAGAGTTCCTGGCTAAGCGCGGTGGCTCATGCCTGTAATCCCAGCACTTCCGGTGACCAAGGCAGGCGGATCACTTGAGGTCAGGAGTTTGAGACTAGCCTGGCCAACACGATGGAACTCGGTCTCCACAAAAAATACAAAAATTAGTCAGGTATAGTGGCGTGTGCCTTTATCCCTGCTACTCTGGGAGGCTGAAGCATGAGAATCACTTGAACCTGGGAAGTAGAGGTTGCAGTAAGTAGAGATCAAGCTACTGCACTCCAGCCTGGGCAGCAGAGTGAGACTCCATCTCAAAAAAAAAAAAAAAAAAGGAATTGAAAAATAAAAAAAAAGAGAGTTCCTGTTTCCCTGTACAGTGACCAAACTTGGCGTAACAGACTTCAAATTTTCCCAATGATAAGAATAAAATGTTGGCCAGGCACGGTGGCTCACACCTGTAATCCTAGCACTCTGGGAGTCCAAGGCGGGTGGACCACCTGAGGTCGAGAGTTGGAGACCAGCCTGGCCAACACGGTGAAACCCCGTCTCTACCAAATTTTTAGTAGAGACTAATTTTTTAGTCTCTACTAAAAAATTAGCCAGGTGTGGTGGCGTGCGCCTGTAATCCCAGCTACTTGGGAGGCCAAGGCAGGAGAATTGCTTGAACCTGGGAGGTGGAGATTGCAGTGAGCTGAGATCACGCCCCTGCACTCCAGCCTGCGTGAAAGAGCAAGACTCCACCTCAAAAAAAAAAAAAAAAAAAGTTATATTTCTACTTTGAAAGTCTTTATTAGTGACATTGAGTATCTTTTCTTGTATCTATTAGCTATACGAATTATAACCTTTGTGAAGTCATATTCTTTATTCATTTTATTAACCCTGTTAGTAGTTCCTTATATAATTCTGGATACTGATTCTTTGGCCAATGTAACTCAGGATGGAGTTAAAGGTTAAAAAAAGATTACCAAAATTGACAACGTCAGCTAAAACATGACGTTGTGAATTATTTTATTTTATTTTATTTGAGATGGAGTCTCACTCTTGTCACCCAGGCTGGAGTACAATGGTGCAATGATCTAGGCTCACTGCAACCTCTGCCTACCGGGCACAAGTGATTTTCCTGCCTCAGCTTCCTGAGTAGCTAAGATTACAGGCGCACGCCACCACACTCAGCTAATTTTCGTTTTTTTTTAGTTGAGATGGGGTTTCACCATGTTGACCAGGCTGGTCTCCAATTCCTGACCTCAAGTGATCCACACACCTCGACCTCCAAAAGTGCTGGGATTACAGGAGTGAGCCACCGCGCCCAGCCTGTTAATTATTTAAATAGTAACCTTTTTTTTTGTTTGTTTTGGAGACAAGGTCTTGCTGTTGCCCAAGCTGGAGTGCAGTACTGCTCCAACATTCAGGGCTCAAGTGATCCTCCCATTTCAGCCTCCCAAGTAGCTAGGCCTGTAGGTATGCACAACCACACCCAGTTAATTTTTTTATTTAGTAAGTGATTTTTTAAAAACCATTAAATCCATAAATTTTGAGTCATAATTTCCCCAAAAATGCTAAACATCATTTTTCCACTTATCTTTAATAAGCCATGTAAGAAAATTCACCTAAAAGGCACAAAAAATAAATGTAATCAATTTAATTACACAACAGATAAAGCAATTTCTGCCTCTTCTTTTAAACGTATTTGACCCTATCTAAAATGGATTATAATCATGTCATTTATCCTCCAAACAGGAAACTGAGAAATACTTACACATTCTATTTATATTAAGACCACAAGTCCTGTGCACATATTTCTAAGTATAATAGCAAATAATATTTTATTTGCCTTTTCAACTTAGAGTATCTCCTAAAGTTTCTCAATATCCTTCATTTCTCCCAATATTACACAATGTCCTAACCTTTAAGAATAAATTCTTCCATACAAGTGCCTAATATATTAAAATTTAAATATTTTCACCAAAGAAGTAAAATATAAGGGATACTAACTTTGATACAAATAAAGGAAAATCATTAGATGCTAGTTTTAGCATCTAATTTCACCAGTCCACCGGTACAAATGCTCAGAAAATGATGAACAGACATAATTCTTACTATCGCTATGATTTATGAGCTTACATTAGCCATACTCTACTTCTCAAACTCTAACATAGTTACCTCTGCTCTGAACATTTCAGGATTCTAGTTAAAGATACATAGTTTCCTTCCACTGTCCCTTTGCTTACAGTTGGAACAGATTTTCTGCAAGCCACATACAAGGCACATGCTAACCAATGAAGATCATTTCCCTGTAAAAGAAGAGAAAATTGATTTTTAGTTAATAAGCTACATATATATATTTCAATATTTTTTAAAGTACGTTTAAATTTAAAGTGTTGTTTATATTTTTGTGGGAAACTTATTTTCAATGATGACCCTATATCATATGCTCTTTTTTTTTTTTTTTTGAGATGGAGTCTCACTCTGTCACTCAGGCTTGAGTGCAGTGGCACGATCTTGGCTCACTGCAACCTCCACCTCCCAGGTTCAAGCAATCCTCCTACCTCAGCCTCCCAAGTAGCGGGGACTACAGGCGTGCGCCACCACACCTGGCTAATTTTTGTATTTTTTGTAGAGACAGGGTTTTGCCATGTTGCCCAAGCTGGTCTTGAACTCCTGGCCTCAAGTGATTCATCCACCTTGGCCTTCCAAAGTGCTGGGATTACAGGTTTGAGTCACTGTACCCAGTTCCATATGCTCTTCTTATAATGTGACATTGACATTATTCCACTGAGAGGTAGAGAGGGTTCCCTCACCTTGGACCTGGGCAAGGGTATGCATCTCTCACATTGATTAACTGTCTCTATCAACAGCAGAGGTGGAAGTGAAACTATGTAATTCTAAAGATTACACAAGGCAATACAGATTCCACTTGGTTCCCTCTCTTAGGACATGTACCTTGGGAGTACTGAACTAACATGAAAGAATTTAGCTACCCTGGATGACCATGCTGGTGAGACCACATGGAACAAACACACAGAGATGCCCAATGAGCTCCAGCTCTGCCAGTACCTAGTTGCTCAAGTCTTCCAGGTGAGATACCAGTCATTTTGATGCAGAAACATAACATCTACACTGTCCCCAGCCTGAATTCCTTACAGAAGCTGTGAGCCAAACAAATTGTTTTCTGCCCCAAAGCCTTAAGGCAATTTGTTACATAGCCATAGTAATGGAAAAATATTATTGTTTATTTTTTTTTAATTTATTTTTTTTGAGATGGAGTCTTGCTCTGTCGCCCAGGCTGGAGTGCAATGGCACCATCTCGGCTCACTACAAGCTACGCCTCCCAGGTTCACACCATTCTCCTGCCTCAGCCTCCCAAGTATCTGGAACTACAGGCACCTACCACCATGCCCGGCTAATTTTTTGTATTTTTAGTAGAGACTGGGTTTCAATGTGTTAGCCAGGATGGTCTCGATCTCCTGACCTCATGACCCGTCCACCTCGGCCTCCCAAAGTGCTGGGATTACAGGCGTGAGCCCCCGCGCCCGGCCTATTGTTTATATTTTTAATCTTGCACAAAATCTAGAAAAGTGATAGAAATACAAAATTAAGCTTGAATGGATATTCAGCCACTAATTTTATACCTAATCAAAATATATACATGAATACATAAAATTTATTTTTATAACCAAATGAGACTATTGTGGATCCCCTACCAGATATCATTCAAAAATAATAATTTTTAAGGCATTGTTTCTAAAAGATCATCTTCACAATCCTTTTTATTCAAGAAGTGATACAACTTTCCTCTTCCTATAAAAGCGAGGAAGGATGGAAGATGTCCTTTAGCTTCACTGTATTCTTTACTGGTCTAAATGAAAATGAGAAAAACTGGAAATTCTTCATTTTTCACATTTACACATAGACTGTCTTACAAACCCACTTATATGTATCAATAGCATAGATGTTCTATTGTCCAAAAAAACAGCCAAGATTCATGTATTACATATGTCTGTGGGAGATGGTTTCATAATATTCTTGATTTATGATGTAAAAGCAAATTTAGATGCATAACTACTGCATTTCTCTACTCTATCAAGATCTCTTAGAAAGTACAAAGTCAGTCATAGCATTATCCTGTGCTTCAATAAAGGGTTTAAAAGATAATCTATAATGTTCTATTTTGGCTCTAGAAAATTCACAACTACTTGGATGGCAGAGAGAGAACCACAACGACAAAAAAAGAAAGTCTACAACTATATCTTTCCTAAAAAGAAGAAAAGAATTAGTCTTGTGAGAATTTTACCGTGCTTAGATGGTAAAACGGAGCGGGAAGCTCTTTTAAACAATTTATGCAAAGAGTAGACTCTGCCTAGTTTATCTTTGGTCCTAAAAAATATTTGTTGAAAAATTCCATAATACTAAAAAATAGTTATCCTCAAAATTAACATCTCGTGGCCATATCTTATAGGGTCAAATAGATCTGGTTTCAAATTCTGGCTCTGCCATACAGTAGCTATAACACAGTGGGAAAATTACTAAACAGTCTCAGAGGCTGCATTTTTTTGGCTGAGGACTGTAAGAATGAGTTATAGGTTAAAAATGCACAGAAAATACAATGAATCAAATTAAATTTCCATAACCAGTATTCTGTATTAAATATCATAAGAGCTTTATTTCCCCTTACACTCCCATGAGAATGACATCCCACATTATCTCACAGCGTAGCTCACTATAAGCCCCACAAAGGCAGGTATTTTTAGGCTTTGTTTGATGCTCTATATCCAGCACTGAGAACAGTGTGTAGCACTGAGAACAGGTGCTCAAGAAATATTTGATGAATATTTTACTGAGTAAATCATTTACTGAATAAACTGGGCTAAGAAGCTGAAACTAAAGTCTCAGCAATCAAAAGAATTGAGTAATCAAACGTGTTTTCAAAAATAATTTACTAACCAGCTCTTACGTGGTATTTGCTCATGTATCACTGGACTTCATACAACTTAACCACTATGAGTTGACATACCTCAACTAAATGGTGATAATGCTTGTTCTATCTAATTTACAGGATCATCCTGAGGGTAAAATAAAAGCTTATTTAGAAGCCTTTAAGGCCCTTTACCAAAGGAAAAAAAAGCAAAAAAAAAAAAAAAAAAAAAAAGTCAACCAGTCCTTCTCTTTGCCAGACTACAGAAAGGCACTGAGAGATGCACAGGAAGTTTACTCAGCCAGATCACGTAAATATACAAAGAGCTTAGGAAACTTGAAAGCACCGTCCATATGGGTGCTTTATGTGCCAGAAACTACATTATTGCCTTATTTAATCTTCAGAACAGCTCTGTGAGGTAAACACACATATCTCCAGTTTAGAGATCACAAAACTCAACTTTCCAGCGGTTAAGTAAATTGTTCAGTCACCCAGGTCTGTCGGGTTCTAAAGCCACCATACACTATCTTTCTTCTGCAGATGTAACAATTCAAAGAGGGAAATCGTAATTGGATCAAAATTCTATTAATGCAAATACAAATTAAAAATAACCTCACTCATCAGTACACATAGCCAAAAACATCATATTTAAATAATACCTTGGTTAGGCTTTGCATCCTGGGCCTATTTGGCCCCCTCTTTATCCAAAGTAATTATAAAACTACTTGAGAAATTAAATGGCCTCAGGTTTAAATGCCACACACACACAGTAAAAGAGCTGATAAACAATCCGTACTTCCGTGTCACTTCCCATTGGCCCATGAAAGGGAGGTGCCTACAGAGCTAACAGTCACTGGCTAGAATGGCCATATTTCTCATCTGCAAGCCCAGTCCGAAGGCTGCGACCTAACACGCCCAGATCGCGACAACAGGAGTCCTGTGCAATGCCCGGGGTGACCAAAAAGCCCTCGAGGTAGCCACAATCCTGAGCCTAGTGACAAATGGGGGCATGTATCTATATCCGGGTCGGCGGAGGGCTCATTTCATGTGGCCTGGGGGAAAATAAGTCTTAATTTGTTTACACAGACGTAAACACAGCCCAAAACGCATCAGCTCGTTGACTCAAACGCCAGCAACGTCTGGGCAAAGGCAATTTGGTTAACAGGGGGAAGCGAACAGACGGAGACGCCTGGAGACCCAGGTGCCACAGCCCGGTTAATCGCGGTGCAAATAAGGGCAAGTCCCCTCCCCTTCTCCGTGCGGTCTAGACAATGACACTAGTTCATTCTCCTAACAAGGCGGGCGGGGGGTCAGATGGGCCACACACCCATCTTCCTCATCGGGACCCCAGCGCGATCTCAGCTTCCCTATGTTACTTTAGGGCAAAACGCGTTCCCCATTCGGAAGCCGCGGGGAAGCGCGGCGAGAGCAGGTTCGCCCTCGTAGCGGCTAAGTGCCTCGGAATAGCGCAGAGGGGGTCCCCACGCCTCTCCCGGCTGGGAGCCCGCAACCCGCCCGAGGGTCTCTCGTGGCGCGCGACGCGGCTCGGAAGGCACCAGTTCACGCCGACTAGGCCGGAAGCGCCCCTCCGCCTGCGAGCGCACCTCCAGAGTGTAGCTCTCGCTCATGCTGCGGTAGCTGTCCCAGGCCTCGGCCCGCGCCGCCTCGTCCATGTTGAGGCGGCTGCACAGCTCGTCGAACCGCTGCTGGATCTGAGGGGTGGGCGACTCGTTAGGCGGCGCGGTGTCCTCCGCCTCGCCGTCGTCCTCCTCCTCCTCATCCGAGGCTGCCGCCGCCGGAGGGGGAGGCGGGGGCGGCGGCGACTGGTCACCTCCCGACGGCATAGCGCACCCCTGGGCAGCAGGACCTCAGGTGAGGTGAGGGCCCGGGCCCGCAGCCATTCAAACCGCAAAGCGCCCGCCCGTCCGCCGCCCGCTCCGCGCCTGCGCCTGCGCCGCTGCCAACGACGCTGACCTCCTGCAGGCACCCGTTGTCTTGAGCACGGCCTGCTGGGAAATGTAGTCCAGGCCGACGGTTCAAGGGGGCCAAAAATCATGTTTAAAAAAATTAGCTCGCCTAGTTTCACCAGGAGTGAAATAAAAGCACCTTCTCCGCATTTTAAGCACATACCTCCCCATCGTGAGAACATTCAACAGGGTTGTACTGACGAGAAAATGTCCAAAAGACACTGACGTGTGAAGGTTTCGCATCCAGGCTGTTCCCAGAAGTAAAACTTCCTCATCGCCTGGATATCCTTATCTAAAAAACAAGGATAATAGCAAGGGCCTGTCTGTGTACCTTCACGAAACTGCCTTTGCAAAAATCCTAACAGTGAGAAAGTTACCACTGTGAAAGGGATCTGACCTAAATGACTCCATGCTTCTCACCTCCGAGCTGCACTTGTTCATTCCCAGGCGAAGACCCAACTAACTACAGGAGGAATTTAATTTGTAGTTTCACTTTGAAGCAAAGATTTTTACAGCCCTTTCCCAAAAAAAACCCCTTCTTGCCTGAGGATCAGTCTTCCTTTATAGAACTAACAAATTAGCCACAAGATTAGAAATTATGATTTAGGAGTCTTGCAGCCAGAGGCTACAAGATTCCTAACCTCCCCAGTTGCTCTCAGGGATAACATCACTATTGTAAAACCTAAGATTGGTGCTGGAGATACTTTTCAGACCCCGCATTCCTAAGCATGAGCTGGCGCCACTCAGACCATAATCTGGCTCAACCAGTTCTACAGTCCCACTCAGGAACAGAAGACAGCAAAAGCCCACTTCAACCCCCTAAGATTTCACCTCCCACCTGACAAATTAGCATTCGCCACTCCCTGGCCCCCTACCCGCCAAGTCATTCTTTAAAAACCCCAGTCTCCGAATTTTCTGGTAGGCTGATTTGAATAACCAAACTCCTGTCTGCCCTTCAGCTGACTCTGAAGGGCAGACAGTCCTTTTTTTTTTTTTTTTTTTTTTTTTTTTTAAATTTGAGACAGAGTCTGGCTCTGTCGCCCAGGCTGGAGTGCAGTGGCACGATCTTGGCTCACTGCAACCTCCGCCTCCCGCGTTCAAGCGATTCTCCTGCCTCAGCCTCCTGAATATCTGGGATTACAGGTGCGTGCTACCGCGCCCGGCTAATTTTTATATTTTCAATAGAGGCAGGGTTTCACTATGTTGACCAGGCTGGTCTCGAACTCCTGACCTCAAGTGATCCGCCCGCCTTGGCCTCCCAGAGTGCTGGGATTACAGACCTGAGCCACCATTCATCAAAATGAATTGAGCGACCAATTCATTTTATTTCGAATTCTCCTTTCTTTAATTTTTAAAATTGCCAATCCTTGATTTATAAATGAGCTTGATGTAAAACATCTTCCAGATTGAGGAGCTGTAAGAAGGCATTACTGTTTTGCTATTTTTGTTTTGCTTCCTGGGGCATGTAAACTGACACAGGGAAAACTGCTGGGACAAAAGCAGGGGCTTATGGAAGGTATGATGACAGGCGGGAGGACAGGAAATGGAACCCTGAAGATAGGAGAAAATCAGGTAGAGACAGGTAACAGGATATTTCGGGAACAATTTTGAGACAATGAAACCCTCTTAAGAAAACCTTAGTAAAATTCACAGTAATCAGCAATGCTTTTGGAGTTGGCTAAGTGATGAGTCTCAAGGTGACTATGGGGCAAGAACAGAAGTTGAACACAAATGGTTTAGAAGTATCTGAAAATAAGTACATATGCTGGGCGTTGGAGTTCACAATGCCCAGCACTTTGGGAGGTCAAGGTGGCTGGACTGCTTGAGCACAGGAGTTCAAAATCAGTCTGGGCGACAAGGTGAAACCCTGTCTCTACGAAAAATAGAAAAATTAACCCAGTGTGATGGTACACACCTGTAGTCCTAGCTACTTGGGAGACTGAGGTGGGAGGATTGCCTAAGCCTGGGGAGGCTGCAGTGAACTGTGACCATGCCACTACAGCCTGGGCAACAGAGTGAGACCCTGTCTCAAAAATAATAATAATAATAAATAATTTGGCAAGGCGCGGTGGCTCGTGCCGGTAATCCCTACACTTTGGGAGGCCAAGTCGGGCAGATCATTTAAGGTTAGGAGTTTAAGACCAGACTGGCAAACATAGTGAAACCCCATTTCTACTAAAAATACAAAAAATTAGCTAGGAGTGGTGGCTGGCACCAGTAATCCCAGTTACTCAGGAGGCTGAGGCAGAATTGCTGGAACCCAGTAGCCTAAGGCTGTAGTTAGCTGGGATCATGCCACCGCACTCCAGCCTGGGCGACAGAACAACTCCATTTCAATAAATAAATAAATAAATAATAAGTGTATTAAAATCTTGGTATTTTACCTGTATATACACTGGGGATATTAATTTTAAAATAATGATATTGCTTCCTTTGGAAATCATTATCAACACTTTACTATGTCAAAGCAAATAAGAAGGCCATGAGCCTGATATCATCTGTCTCTGTAGCTGGAGCTTGTATATAAGCAAACCAGAATTCAATGTAAACAGTAAGACAACAGTAAAACAAAACTTAAGCTTAACCAATCAGACTGCCAACTAACCTCTAATTAGGGATTTTCCTTTTTTTTTTTTTTGGTGACAGAGTCTTGCCTTGTCACGCAGGCTGGATGGAGTACAATGATGCAATCTCGGCTCACTGCAACCTCTGCCTCCCGGGTTCAAGCGGTTCTCCTGCCACAGCCTCCAGAGTGGCTGGGATTATAGGAGCCCACCACCAAAACCGACTAATTTTTGTATTTTTAGTAGAGAGGGGGTTTCACCACATTGGCCAGGCTGGTCTTGAACTCCTGACCTCAAATGATCCACCCGCCTCGGCCTTCCAAAGTGCTGGGATTCCAGGCATGAGCCACTGAGCCCAGCTCACACACCCAAATAAGGCAAACACCCAGCTGTAGCTAATCAAGTAATTGCTTTAGTTTTCTATTAAAGCTTACTGCTCACCTGCAGGGTGAAGCTCTCTGAATCTCTTAAGTGCTGCCCAATTCATGAATTGTTCTTTGCTTAAATAAACTGTTAGCTTGTCCAAAGTTTTTCTTTTAGCAACTAAGAGAAAAACTTAAATTCTTTTAACAATTAAAGTTTAACTTCAAATTGTTTAACTTAAATAAATGATGTGAAATTATCTTTACTATTTTTAGTAAAAATGTAATTTAAATACTTATTGCAATGTAAGTAAAATTGGTGGCAATAAACCATCAAATAAGTATTTTATTAAAATATCCTTTGCTTGTTAATACCAATGTTTTCAAAGCCTTTTAGAATGGGGGTGGGATGGAGGTGTGAGTATTACCTGAAAGGGGTCCCCATCCAGACCCCAAGAGACGGTTCTTGGATCTCATGCAAGAAAGAATTCAGGGCGAGTCCACAGTGCAAAGTGAAAGCAAGTTTATTAAGAAAGTAAAATGATGAGAGAACAGTTACTCCATAGAGAGTAGGATGTTCCCAAAAGTAAAAGGAGGAATGCGTCCACCCTAGGTACAATACTTGTTTATATATAGGATCTAAAAAGATCATGAGGAGATGTGCTCTGCTACAAGGATTTGTGATAAAGGATTAATCTTCCTAATTACCATATTTTGCAAGAATTGATATCATTATCTTTAAAGCAAAATTAGGAATGCTTCTATTCTCAAGATATCAGGATATCAGGACACTCCTAAGTCTGGGTCTGTTTAGTAAATGTTACCAATGTGTTCCCTTATCTATGAACATCTAGAGGCTAGGAATACCTAACTTTCTGGGAATGCAGCCCAGCAAGTCCCAGTCTCATTTTTCCTAGCCCTCACTCAAGGTGGAGTCACTCTGGTTTGGACACCTCTGATATGGGGAAGTTAAATTTCCTTGAGGTTATTATTTGACTTACGAAGCTTAGTCATAAAATGTAAGAGGTCTTTCATCTGACTGGCACATGTGCTCTCTCTGTCTCTCATTCTCTCAGTCATTCTTCATTCACCCTTTGAACCCAGCCAAAATACTGTGGGAAAGACCAGGTCACCTATTGTCAAATATGAACAAAGCCGAACGTTATCTCCTATTGTCAAATATAAACAAAGCCGAACGTTAGTTAAAGTGTGGAAAACAGATTTTACTCAGTAACTACTAACAGACAGCAGGGGAAGAGCTGAGCTTCATTTCAATTTTTGTAGATGTGACTGGGTCTTTTAAAGAAAGAGTAAAAGAGGAGGGAGAGAGAGCAGAGCTTGAGTAAAAAATTACAAAGGGTGGGTCAATGTTAATGTCACTAGGCTAGTTGTGTCTACTAGCCAGTAACTATGAAAATCAGGCTACTGTCCCCTACACAGACTGGAAGACAGAACCCCTATTCTTCCTGAGGATTTCAATGGGAGAGTGGGGGCAGGAAGCCCAGGATCATTCCAAAGAATTGACCCTAAGCTCCCAGAAGCAATGCAAAAATTTGATCCTCTCTCTCTCTCTTTTTTCTTTTCTTTTCTTTTGCTCATAAGATATGGTCATCTCTTAAGTGCAGAGGTTTGGAAGGAGTCTTTATGTGCCAAGAATTCTGCAGTTATCACCACATGGATTGGACCCAAGGCCTTTGACCCTCAGCTGTGTTGAATGAGCCAGTTTGGAAGCAGAAGCAGATCCTCCAGCCTTTAGTCAAATTGCCCCAGCTGATACAATAGAGATGAACCTTCCCACTGAGCCCTGCCCAACTGAAATCTGTGGGACAAAAAATGATGTTTGACATTAACATTCCTTCAAAGAAAGAGATTTTAAGTCACAGCCATTTTTGATCGTGGAAGTTAACTGATTCATCTTAGTTTTTGAGCAAGATGCTAGGAGTTGAAATTGTAACTGCCCAGTGAGTTTTTCTGTCCTGCTGCCCAGACAGAACCGATTTATCAAGACAGGGGAATTGCAATAGAGAAAGAGTTTAATACACGCACAGCCAGCTAAACGGGAGACCGGAGTTGTATGACTCAAATCGGTCTCCCTGAAAATTTGGAGAGTAGGGTTTTTTAAGGATAATTTGCTGGGCAGGGGTCTAGGGAGTGGGAACACTGGTGGAGTTGGGGATGAAATCACAGGGAGTCTAAGCAGGTTCTTTCTGCTGTCTTCTGTTCCTGGGTGGGATTGCAGAACTGGTTGAGCCAGATTACTCATCTGGGTAGTGCCAGCTGCTCCATCAGAATGCAGGGTCTAAAAATATCTCAAACACCAATCTTAGGTTTTACAATAGTGATGTTATCCCTAGGAGCAATTGGGGAGGTTAGGAATCTTGTAGCCTCTGGCTGCAAGACCCCTAAATCATAATTTCTAATTTTAGGGCTAATTTGTTAGTTCTACAAAGGCAGTCTCGTTTCTAGGCAAGGAGGGGTTTGTTTGAGGAAAGAGCTGTTATTATTTTTGTTTCAAATTAAACTATAAACTAAATCCCTCCTATAGTTAGCTTGGCCTATGCCCAGGAATGAACAAGGGCGGTTTGGAGTTTAAAGACAAGATGAGATGGTTAGGTGAGGTCTCTTACACCATCGTCATTTTCTCACTGTCATAATTTTTGCAAGATGGTTTCAAAATAAGAGTCCTAAACTATGCTAACCCAACACTTCTTTCCCTTATCTTACCTCCTTGTCCTCCCAGAAGCAGGAATGGCTATCTTAATACACAAATCTGACCATGTCTTCCCCTACTTAGCTGGTTTTCTTGCTGTTCTTGGCACAAAGTCTACCCCTTCCATACCATGAGTTCCCTCCCTCTTGCCCCTTCATCCTCACTGAAAATTGCACTCCCACACTTCCCCCACCCCTTTTTGTGTCACCCTTTTCCAACAGTTAGGTACAACCTTAAATGTCTCTCTGGTATTTCTATTGAATACTCTCATGATGCTTATTATAACCATAATAAATTATTTACATGTTTAACGATTTCATGTCTATTTTCTTCCCTATGCTTTAAGTACTATGAGATTATGAGAAGTGGCTGTTTGGTTCTGTGCTATAACTGCAGCGCCCAATATGGGGCTGAACATGGAGTTGACTTGCTATAATACTTATCGAATAAGTGACTGATTATAATCAAGATATATCTTGTTCTTATTGAAGCCTCAGATTTTGTGGATGTAAAATTCTTACTCATGTTGTGATCTGATAGCACAACAGAATGCCAAAGAACATATGTGTCAGTCATCTAAAAATGAATTTTTCCTTTGCATTATAGAGTCATCCCCGGTATCTGCAGGAGATTGGTTCCAGGACCCTAAGGATACTAAAATCCAAGATTGCTCAAGCCTCATATAAAATAGCATAGTATTTGCATAAACCTACTCACATCCTCCCATGTACTTTAAATCATTTCTAGATTACTTATAATACCTAATACAATGTAAATGCTGGGTAAATAGTTGTTATGCTGTATTGTTTTATTTGTATTTATTTATTTATTTATTTTTTGAGACAGAGTCTCACTGTGTCACCCAGGCTGGAGTGCAATGGTGCGATCTCAGCTCACTGCAACCTTCGCCTCCTGGGTTCAAGTGATTCTCCTGCCTCAGCCTCCCAAGTAGCTGGGACTACAGGCACCCACCACCATGCCCGGTGTATTTTTAGTAGCGATAGGGTTTCACCGTGTTGGCCAGGCTGGTCTCAAACTCCTGAGCTCAAGTGATTGCCTGCCTCAGCCTCCCAAAGTGCTAGGATTACAGGCATGAGCCACCACACCCAGCTTGTATTTTATTTTTTAATTGTATTTAATTTTTTAAAAATATTTTTGGTCCATGATTGGTTGAATCTGTGGTTGTGCAATCCACAGATATGGAGGGCTGACTGTATATATCACCTTAAAATAAATGGCATAATTGTGAAACCACACATAAATATTTTATACAATAAAACAAGTGGTCTACAAACTTTTTGATCATGTTTTCCTAATGGAATTACCTCCTGGCATATTTTAACATCTAAAATTTTTCATTAAATTATAAAATTTGGCTTTTAAAAATTCAATGGGATTTTCGTGTTCTACCCCTTTGTTTCATTTTTCTTGCATGCTTAGGTAGGAAAAAGTTGTTGGCTAAGTTAATCAAGAGAACCTGAGAGTAAAGCCAATATTTTAGGTAAAAATGTGACCCTTAATTTCTGGAAAACTGAGTTCCTTTTGGCTTATACATTAGGCCTGGAAGGCAACGAAGTCTTACAGAAATGGCAAAATCTTACTAAAGATGACTTACAGGGGAATATTTCAAATGAACAACAACACATTGAAGTATACATTTAAATATACATTGAAGTATATTTAAAAATGACTATATTTAAAAATGAAGTATATTTAAAAATGAGGATTGCTCTCAGCAAAGTCCCTTTTGGCTAAGAATGGGATTGGCACTATGGGATGTTACCTGCTATTTGGATTAAACTTTTTGCTGATGGCTATGGATAATAACAGGATCAGGCATGTACAGAACCATGGGACATGGGGAACTTTTTCCTCCCCACCGGGGAAACTTAAGAGCTGATGGTACTGCTTAAAAAAAGATCCTTTCACTACTGAAAAGGAGCCACCTGAACTTTTCAGTGTTGCTGCAATGGTTGGGTCTTTCTCTGACCTCCCTAAGCTCTTCACCTTCCCCACCCTGCCATAGGCCATGGTTTCCTCTCTCCTTTCCCTTACTTATCTTTTCTATTACTCAGGGCAACCACTTTGCCCAGGGACCACATGTTGAAACTCCGAGTTGGAGATGGGATTAAAGATAACAGGGCTCATGTGGGGCATATTTAAGCCTTGTCAGTTTTATACTGTGGGCTAAGGAGTGGATAATGTCTGTGTTTTATCATATGCATTTTGCTCCAACCAGAACAAAAAGTAATAATAATTGTCCTTCATGATGTGGTTTGCCCCCAGGGCCATGGTGTGGTAAGTTGGGTCACTAGGGCCACACTTAGGGACAACAATCCCAGTAGCCTGGCATGCTGGCAAAGGGTAATAATTTCTTACCAGTCAGATTTCTGGCTTTTTTTCCTCTTTTTCTCTGTGCAAACTGGTTACATGAACAGTAAAATCACTGCTTATCTCCTCTGTAAAGTTTTAATTAATACAAAAAAGAATTCTGAGGCTGGTCTTAAGCTATAGTGAATCTAGTGTGGTTTGTGTCTTTCTGTATCATTCTGTCATAAAAGAAGGGTACCTAGGACTCCCATAAGCCCACTGTTCAAGATGCCCTAGCAAATTGAATGAGGTTTCCTTCTTGTCTTGTATGTCCTTGGGAGCTGGACCTTGTAACCATGTGGCTGTGCTTTCTCTTTTCACATTGGTGGCCCAGTTCAACCCTTAGCTTATGGGAAGAGCCTTTCTGATTCATATTTGGGTGACCTTTGCATTTTTAATTTTCTTTCCCTCCATGAAATGTCTTGAATTTTCCTTTCTCAGAGCACCTATGAGGTTACTTCTGGTAAAGTTTAAAAGCCAGAAATATTGGCCATTTTGCCTGGCTAAAGTTGGGTAAAAAGAAATTTTAAAAATTTAAAATAAGTTTATTAAATAGTGCTATGGTTAAAAGAGAGATTAATTAAAAGTAGATATTCAAGATCTAATAGCTTGGGACACCATGGGAAAAACAGGAGGCACCAGAGACCCTTTCTGGGCTCTGTTCTTCTGAGGACTCCACCCTAAAGCCAATAACCAATTAAAAAACTAAAAAACTGGCAACTAAAAAAATCTTACAACTACTGTAGCAATCTTCTTCTGTCTGTCTGTGTAGTTATGTATGTGTTGTCATATAAAAACTAATTAATTGGCTTAAGCAAAAATAAGCACTTAAATGTTTTAAAAGAAAAATAAAAATGTTAATGCCTTTTAGTTCATGTAACTTTAGTAATCTTTAGGAAATAAAAATAGCTTTAAAGATTATTAATAAAATAAGGACATTAGTCTAAAATATGCAGGTCAGATATTAGGTGTGCTAAATGCTTTAAGATCATAAACTGCTTTAACTTTAAAAGAATCATTCAATTTATTTTGCAGATATTACATTCTAAATAAGACCTGGGGATATATGAAATTAGCCATGCCCCCAACTATGCAAGAAGATTATAAAGAAAATAAATTTTATACAAAAAGGATCTGGTATGGTAAATTCTTGTCCTAAAGTACAATGACTGGTTGTTTAAAAAGAGGGATGTTTAGGGCAAGTCAGAAAGTCCAAGCATGTCATAGATGTTCTGTATAAGTCATGAAAGGATTCATAGAAGCTGGGCCCCACACTCAGCTGGCCACGATGGCAGGTCTCCGTCTCTTTCTCACTTCCCCTCTTTTCCTCTTGGTTGTCTGGGACAAGCTCCCTCTGGGCTGCTGGAGTGCCCAGGCTAGGTACCGCAAAGTCCCATGGCAAGTGCCAGTGATAAGTGAAGCTGGTTGGGCTTCTGGGATGGGTGGGGACTTGGAGAACTTTTCTAGCTAAAGGATTGCAAATGCACCAATCAGCACTCTTTGTCTAGCTAAAGGTTTGTAAATGCACCAATCAGTACTCTTTGTCTAGCTAAAGGTTTGTAAATGCACCAATCAGCACTCTGTCTCGAGCTAAAGGTTTGTAAATGCACCAGTCAGTACTCTGTCAAAATGGACCAATCAACTCTCTGTAAAATGGACCAATCAGCTCTCTGTAAAATGGACCAATCAGCAGGATGTGGGTGGGGTCAGATAAGGGAATAAAAGCAGGTCACCCCAGCCAGCAGCAGCAAGCTGCTCAGGTCCCCTTCCATGCTGTGGAAGCTTTGTTCTTTCACTCTTCACAATAAATCTTGCTGCTGCTCACTCTGGGTCCACGCTGCCTTTATGAGCTGTAACACTCACCACGAAGGTCTGCAGCTTCACTCCTGAGGCCAGCGAGACCATAAACCCACCAGAAGGAAGAAACTCCGGATGCATCTGAACATCTGAAGGAATAAACTTCAGACACACCATCTTTAAGAACTGTAACACTCACTGCGAGGGTCCGCAGCTTCATTCTTGAAGTCAGCGAGACCAAGAACCCACCAATTCTGGACACATTTTGGTGACCCAAATGAGACAATTGCCTATCGCCAAGCAGTGAGACTACTGCGTATTACCAAGCAGTGACTACCATCAGACCCCTTTTGCTTGCTATTCTGTCCTATTTTTCCTTAGAATTTGGGGGCTAAATATGGGCACCTGTCAGCCAGTTAAAAGTGACTAGCACAGCCACCAGACTAAACACATGGGTGTGAGGCTTTCTGGGAAAGGGCTTCAGAGTTGGAAGCATTGGTTTGCCTGAAACCAGCTTCTGCTTTTCCTGTACTTCTGGGCTGAGCCAAGGGTCGACAGAGAGGAAAGTCATTCAGCTCTGGGGTCCCGACAATAAGTTGGTTGACCCTGTGGCCATGAGTGGAACTGTCAAAGGCATGTTGCCCAAGTGAGACTCACCCATCTATCCTATCTATCCTGACCCTTGCCCCCAGGGTCCTAATGCCTGCCAGACAAACTTCCTCTTGCCTCTTTTCTCCAAGGCTAGCCCCACTTCTGAAAACCACTCCCTGTCTCTGGTGCTTTTCTAGTTTCTCCTGTAAGAATGACTTCTAGTATAAACTCCAGGACTCTGTTCCCTTCTTTAGGCACCCGGGCTTACCAATCAGAAAGACATAATTTTTGCCCAAAGCCCCATCATAGCGGGGACTATCTGGAATTTTAGGATCCCTCCTCAGACTAGAAGGCCTAACAAAAGCTATTACTGAAACTAGGATATGGGGAGCCTCAGAAATTGTATCCTTCCTATTTATATAAATGAGGACAAAAGATGTCACTCTTTCAACCCTGGAGATCCCTCCCCTCCCTCAGGGTATGGCCGTCCACTACATTTTTGGAGCATAACATCTTTATAGGACATAGGTATGGTCCCAATACTAACAAGATAATGCTTAGGAATCTAACAGGTTTTCGAGAATGCATGAGTAAGGGCCACTAAATCTGACCTTCCTTGGGCCTCCTTGTGGTCTGGGGGGAAAACTAGTGTTTCTGCCGCTGCGTCGGTGAGCGCAACTATTCTGATCAGCAGGGTCCAGGGACCATTTCAGGTTCTTGGGCAGGGGTTGTTTCTGCTGCTGTGTTGGTGAGTGCAACTATTCTGATCAACAGGGTCCAGGGACCATTGTGGGTTCTTGGGCAGGGGGAGAAACAAAACAAGCCAAAACCATGGGCAGTTTTGTCTTTCAGGTGGGACACACTCAGGCATCAACAGGCTCACCCTTGAAATGCATCCTAAACCACTGAGACTAATTTGACCCACAAAACCTGAAAAAGAGGTGGCTCATTTTTTTCTGCACTATAGCCTGGCCCCAATATTCTCTCTCTGATGGGGAAAAATGGCCACCCAAGGGAAGTATAAATTACAATAGTATCCTGCAGCTTGACCTTTTCTGTAAGAGGGAAGGCAAATGGAGTGAAATACCTTATGTCCAAGCTTTCTTTTTATTGAAGGAGAATACACAACTAAGCAAAGCTTGCAATTTACATCCCACGGGAGGACCTCTCAGCTTACCCCCATATCCTAGCCTCCCTATAGCTCCCCTTCCAATTAATGATAAGCCTCCTCTAATCTTCCCTGCCCAGAAGGAAATAAGAAAAGAAACCTTCAAAGGACCACAAAAATCCCTGGGCTATTGGTTAGGTCCCCTTCAAGCTGTAGGGGGAGGCGAATTTGCCCCAACCCAGGTACATGTCCCCTTCTCCCTCTCTGATTTCAAACAGATCAAGGCAGACCTGGGGAAGTTTTCAGATGATCCTGATAGGTACATAGATGTCCTACAGAGTATATGGCAAACCTTCTACCTCACTTGGAGAGATGTCATGCTACTGTTAGATCAAATCCTGGCCTTTAATGAAAAGAGTACAGCTTCAGCTGCAGCCCAAGAGTTTGGAGATACCTGGTATCTTAGTCAAGTAAATGACAGAATGACAGCCAAAGAAAGGGACAAATTCCCTATCGGTCAGCAAGCCATCCCCAGTATGGATCCCCACCTGGACCTTGACTCAAATCATAGGGATTGGAGTCATAAACATCTGTTGACTTGTGTTCTAGAAGGACTAAGGAGAATTAGGAAAAAGCCCATGAATTATTCAATGATGTCCACCATAACTCAGGCAAAGGAAGAAAATTCTTCTGCCTTCCTCGAGCAGCTACAGAAAGCCTTAAGAAAATATACTCCCCTGTCACCCGAATCACTTGAGGATCAATTGATTCTAAAAGATAAGTTTATTACCCAATCAGCCACAGGTATCAGGAGAAAGCTCCAAAAGCAAAAGCAAGCCCTGGGCCCTGAACAAAATCTGGAGGCACTATTAAACCTGGCAACCTCAGTGTTCTATAATAGGGACCAAGAGGAACTGGCCCAAAAGGAAAAGCAAGATCAGAGAAAGGCTGCCGCCTTAGTCATGGCCTTCAGATAAACCTTGGTGGTTCAGAGAGGACGGAAAATGGAGCAGGCCAATCACCTGGTGGGGCTTGTTATCAGTGTGGTTTACAAGGACACTTTAAAGAAGATTGTCCAATGAGAAACAAGCCACCCCCTCATCCATGTCCGCTATGCCAAGGCAATCACTGGAAGGTGCACTGCCCCAAAAGACAAAGGTTCTCTGGGTCAGAAGCCCCCAACTAGATGATCCAACAACAGAACCGAGGGTGCCCAGGGCAAGCGCCAGCTCATGTCATCACCCTCACTGAGCCCCGGGTATGTTTAACCATCGAGGTCCAGGAAATTGACTTCCTCCTGGACACTGGTGCGGCCTTCTCAGTGTTAATCTTCTGTCCTGGACGACTGTCCTCAAGGTCTGTTACCATCCGAGGAATCCTGGGACAGCCTCTAACCAGGTATTTCTCCCACCTTCTCAGTTGTAATTTGGGAGACTTTGCTCTTTTCGAATGCCTTTCTTGTTATGCCTGAAAGTCCCACACCCTTACTAGGGAGGGATATATTAGCCAAAGCTGGAGCTATTATCTACATGAATATGGAACAAGTTACCCATTTGCTGTCCCCTATTTGATGAGAGAATCAACCCTGAAGTCTAGGCATTGGAAGGACAATTTGGAAGGGCAAAAAATGCCTGCCCAGTCCAAATCAGGCTAAAAGACCCCACCACTTTTCCTTATCAAAGGCAATATCCCTTAAGGCCTGAAGCCCATAAAGGATTACAGGATATTGTTAAACACTTAAAAGCTCAAGGCTTAGTAAGGAAATGCAGCATTCCCTGCAACACTCCAATTCTAGGAGTACAGAAACCAAACGGTCAGTGGAGACTAAGTGCAAGTTCTTAGACTCATCAATGAGGCAGTAATTCCTCTATATCCAGTTGTACCCAACCCCTATACCCTGTTCTCTCAAATACCAGAGGAAGCAGAATGGTTCACTGTTCTGGACCTCAAGGATGCCTTCTTTTGTATTCCCCTGCCCTCTGACTCCCAGTTTCTCTTTGCCTTTGAGGATCCCACAGACCACACATCCCAACTTACATGGACAGTCTTGCCCCAAGGGTTTAAGGATAGCCCTCACCTGTTTGGTCAGACACTGGCCCAAGATCTAGGCCACTTCTCAAGTCCAGGCACTCTGGTCCTTCAGTATGTGGATGATTTACTTTTGGCTACCAGTTCAGAAGCCCCGTGCCAACAGGCTACTCTAGATCTCTTGAACTTTCCAGCTAATCAAGGGTACGAGGTGTCTAGGTCAAAGGCCCAGCTTTGCCTACAGCAGGTCAAATATCTAGGCCTAATGTTAGTCAGAGGGACCAGGGCCCTCAGCAAGGAACGGAACAGCCTATACTGGCTTATCCTCACACTAAGACATTAAAACAGTTGCGGGGGTTCCTTGGAATCACTGGTTTTGCCAACTACGGATCCCTGGATACAACGAGAAAGCCAGGCCCCTCTATACTCTAATCAAGGAGACCCAGAGGGCAAATACTTATCTTGTAGAATGGGAACCAGGGGCAGAAACAGCCTTCAAAACCTTAAAGCAGGCCCTACTACAAGCTCCAGCTTTAAGTCTTCCCACAGGACAAAACTTCTTTTTATGCATCACAGAGAGAGCACGGATAGCTCTTGGAGTCCTTACTCAGACTCGTGGGACCACCCCACAACCAGTGGCATACCTAAGTAAGGAAATTGATGTAGTGGCAAAAGGCTGGCCTCACTGTCTATGGGTAGTTGCGGTGGTGGCCATCTTAGTGTCAGATGCTATCAAAATAATACAAGGAAAGGATCTCACTGTCTGAACTACTCATGATGTGAATGGCATACTAGATGCCAAAGGAAGTTTATGACTATCAGACAACTGCCTACTTAGATACCAGGCACTACTCTTTGAGGGACCGGTGCTTCAAATACATAGGTGCGTGATCCTCAACCCTGCCACTTTTCTCCCAGATGGGGAACCAATCGAGTATGACTGCCAACAAATTATAGTTCAGACTTATGCCGCCTGACATGATCTCTTAGAAGTCCCCTTAGCTAATCCTGACCTTAACCTATACACCAATGGAAGTTCATTTGTGGAGAATGGGATACGAAGAGCAGGTTATGCCATAGTTAGTGATGTAACCGTATTTGAAAGTAAGCCTCTTCCCCCAGGGACCAGCACCCAGTTAGCAGAACTAGTAGCACTTACCTGAGCCTTAGAACTGGGAAAGGGAAAAAGAATAAATATATATACAGATAGCAAGTATGGTTATCTAATCCTTTATGCCCATGCTGCAATATGGAAAGAAAGGGAGTTCCTAACCTCTGGGGGAACTTCCATTAAATATTACAAGGAAACCATGGAGCTATTGCACGCAGTGCAAAAACCCAAGGAGGTGGCAGTCTTACACTGCCAAAGCCATCAAAAGGAGAAGGAGAGTGGAGAACAGCAGCATACGCAGCTGGCACAGGCAAGGAAAGACCAGCAGAAAGGAAAGAGAGAAATACAGAAAATGAGAGAGAGAGACAGAGAGAGGAAGAGACAGACAAAGAGGGAGTCAGAGAGAAAGTCAGAGAGAAAGAAAGAAATAGACAAAGTCAAAGAGAAAGAGAGACAGACAGAGACAGAAAGTCAAAGAAGGAAAGAGAGAAAGAGACAGACAAAGAAGAAGCCAAAGGGAGAGAAACAGAGAGATAGAAGTAGTAAAGAAAAAAACAGTGTACCCTACTCCTTTAAAAGCCAGGGTAACTTTAAAACCTATAATTGATAATTGAAGGTCTTCTCTATAACACTCCAATACCACCTTGTTGTCAGTGCAAACAAGGGCATACCCCTAAAGCACTGAGGCCACTGGCAACCCACAGCCTTCCTATCAAAAATCCTTTACCCAGCAGGTTTCCTAACAGGGGATCTAAATCTTAATTAATTACCATACAAACATGTGAGTTGTTTGCACTCAGCCAAATCTTAAAGTACTCACAGAATCAGGAAGGAACCATCTATACCAATTCTAAGTTAATATGGACTGAACGATGTTTTATTAATAGCAAAGAAAAATTAAAATCCCAAACTTACGTGGTTTTCAACAAAAGTAAAGTTTGCCAAAAGTTAACAGTGTAGCATGCATTATCCTACTACCACACACTCTCAAAGGCTTCCTCAGAGAATCTGCAAGAAATAATGAAATCTATCCTTACTCTACAATCCCAAATAGACTCTTTAGCAGCAGTGACTCTCCAAAACCGCTGAGGCCTAGACCTCCTCACTGCTGAGAAAGGAGGACTCTGCACCTTCTTAGGGGAAGAGTGTTGTTTTTACACTAACCAGTCAGGGATACTATGAGATACTGCCCAGCGTTTACAGGAAAAGACTTCTGAAATCAGACAATGCCTTTCAAACTCTTATACCAACCTCTGGAGTTGGGCAACATGACTTCTCCCCTTTCTAGATCCCGTGGCAGCCATCTTGCTGTTACTTGCCTTTGGACCCTATATTTTTAACCTTCTTGTCAAATTTGTTTCCTCTAGAATCTAGGCCATCAACCTACAGATGGTCTTACAAATGGAACCCCAAATGAGCTCAACTAAAAACTTCTACCAAGGACCCCTGGACCGACCCACTGGCCCTTCCATTGGCCTAAAGAGTTCCCCTCTGGAGGACACTACAAATGCAGGGCCACATCTTCACCCTTATCCAGCAGGAAGTAGCTAGAGCAGTCACTGGCCAGATTCCCAACAGCAGTTGGGGTGTCCTGTTTAGAGAGGGGATTGAGAGGTGACAACATGCTAGCAGCCCTCGCTCGCTCATGGCGCCTCCTAGGCCTCATTCTTGAGGTCAATGAGACCAAGAACCCACCAATTCTGGACACAATAAGTCTCTTATCTTAGAATATTTTCCCTTGTTTATGCCTCTATGAACAACAGAAATGAAAAGGGGGTCTATTATGTGCATTTATAGGGTATAGTTTTATTTGTGAAGGATTTTGCAGTCAGCCTTATACTTGAGTAACCTTATACTCTGATAGATAAAAGAAGATCCAATGTAGGTAAGAAACCTTTTTTTTTTTTTTTTTTTTTGAGACGGAGTCTTGCTCTGTCACCCAGGCTGGAGTGCAGTGGCGCGATCTCGGCTCACTGCAAGCTCCGCCTCCTGGGTTTACGCCATTCTCCTGCCTCAGCCTCCTGAGTAGCTGGGACTACAGGCGCCCGCCACCTCGCCCGGCTAGTTTTTTGTATTTTTAGTAGAGACGGGGTTTCACCGTGTTAGCCAGGATGGTCTCGATCTCCTGACCTTGTGATCCGCCCACCTCGGCCTCCCAAAGTGCTGGGATTACAGGCTTGAGCCACTTTTTTTTTTTTTTTTTTTTTTGAGATGGAGTCTCGCTCTGTCGCCCAGGCTGCAGTGCAGTGGCGTGATCTCGGCTCACTGCAAGCTCTGCCTTCCGGGTTCACGCCATTCTCCTGCCTCAGCCTCCCGAGTAGCTGGGACTACAGGCGCCTACAGGCGCCCGCCACCACGCCCGGATAATTTTTTGTATTTTTAGTAGAGATGGGGTTTCACCATGTTAGCCAGGATGGTCTTGATCTCCTGACCTCCTGATCCACCCGCCTCGGCCTCCCAAAGTGCTGGGATTACAGGCGTGAGCCACTGCACTCGGCCTTAAGAAACTTTAATGGTACATATGACATCTCATTTTCAGTCAAAACTGCTCTTAACCCACATCATGGGTTAAAGAGAACTTTGCCAGGAGGCCTTCACTCTTACAGAAGGACATCATTTGTTAGGTCCTTCTTTCATGGCTTACAATAAAAGAGGCAGTAATTAAAAATGTATCTCTCATGATAGGCTCTACAGCAAATTCTACTGTAAAGGCTATGGTTACAAAACAAACTTTCAATTCTCTTGTGAAAGTTTTGCTAAATATTAGAATTGGCTAAAAAGAAAAGTACCTATGCAGCTGCTAACACTTGTAGCCTAGGAAGAAATGCATCAAATGTAGATTATAAAAATTCAGTTGTAGGGGATTTATGAAAAAACCACTGAGTCAAGCGAATAGTCAAGTGAAGAGACTCTCCATCTAGCTCATTTTTTAATCTACGTAATTTTAGGTCGTTAGGTTTATGGGGACCCTGCATAATGAGCATACTCCAAACTCTTGGTATTATCCTCCCGATAGTCATAATAATAGTCTCCCTGGTGTGCTGTATTCTCTCAAAGTTTTTACTGGTTGCATGCAGCCATCTCTAGAATGTCAAATAGTCTCTCTTCAACTGGAATGACAAGGGCTGAAAAACATGTGCAACCATGAGGATACCATGACCTGTGAATGACACGCTGAGACTGGAAACCCAAAATGATGGTAACAGAGAGTGGTATTAAGGCCCTAAGTTTTGGTCACACTCTCACCTAAATGAGAACCTAACCAAAAAGGGGGGATTTTTAAAACAAAAAATTGGAGGCCATTGTTTTGGACTAAGCTCATGAACTAGGACCCAACGGGCCAAACCAAACTAAAATGGAGTTGCACATGCTAAATGTGACATAATCAAACTAAGACTTTGAGGAAACACATATATCTTAGAAAACCCCAGGTTTTGTTTTTCTCCTGTAAACAGGACGTTCCAGCATAAGGAGATCTCCTCTACTCAGTCCTTGTTCCTACCTTTGCAAAACTCACTGTTCTACTGTTTCTCAGTGGGTTTCAAGACCAAATAAGTACATTTACAATGGTGATAGTGACATCAATAACTAAAGTTTTGGTCAATCTCTCAATATTAAGAAAATTTTTTTGTCTATAAATCTTCTTCCACCACGTGACTGCGCTGGAGGTTCTGAATCTGTCGTGATTCTGGGGGCTGCCAGATTTGTGAATTGTTCATTATTCAATTAAATTCCTTTAAATTTAATTCAGTTGAAGGTTTTCTTTGATCAATTTCAATTTTTTACTTGCAGATGCTATCTTACTCAGGCAAGGTTGAGGCAAATTTACATTTTCCCTGGTATGTGAGGAGTCTCTTGTGGAGATCTCAGTTAACCAGCACCTTTTCTCTGATGAATTCCATTCAGGTATTTGTGGCCCTTATGGACTGATACTCTGAGCCCAGCAGGCCTACCCCTCAAACCAGCTCTTGCTATTGTGAACGAGAATCTGTCTGCTAAAAATTCAACCCACAGTATAAATTACAAACAAATAGCTAATTTTATACACAGGGAAGCGCAGGCAATTGGTAATAAATACACACTGCCCTTTTAGCCCTTGGTGTCATTATAAACAATTACTGTGGCTGGGTGTGGTGGCTTACACCTGTAATCCTACACTTTGGGAGGCCAAGGTGAGTGGATCACTTGAGGTCAGGAGTTCAAGACCAGTCTGGCTAACATAGCCAAACCCCATCTCTACTAAAAATACAAAAATTACTTGGGTGTGGTAGCGCATGCCTGTAATCCCAGCTACTCTGGAGGCTCAGAAAGGAGAATCGCTTGAACCTGGGAGGCGGAGGTTGCAGTGAGCCAAGACTGTGTCACTGCATTCTAGCCTGGGAGACAGAGCGAGACTCTGTCTCAAACAAACAAAACAATTATGGCCAGGCACAGTGTCTCACAACTGTAATCCCCGCACTTTGAGAAGCCAAGGCGGGCAGATTACGAGGTCAAGTTAGAGACCATCCTGGCCAACATGGTGAAACCCCGTCTCTACTAAAAATACAAAAATTAACCGGGCATGGTGGTGCGTGCCTGTAATCCCAGCTACTTGGAAGGCTGAGGCATGAGAGTCACTTGAACCCAGAAGTCAGGGGTTGCAGTGAGCCAAGATTGTGCCACTGCACTCCAGCTGGATGACAGAGCAAGACTCCGTCTCAAAACAAACAACCAAACACAAAAACAAAAAACAATTATTGCCTTATGGTGCCTACAAGGATGTTGGAGTGGTATGGTATTATGGTATGGTATTATCTACCCTCAACTGCTTTGTAGCACTGAGGTTTCAGACACTGATATAGCTGAATATTTGTCCCCACCCAAATTTTCTGTTTAATGTAATCCCCAATGTTAGGGGTGGGACCTGGTGGGAGGTGAGGTCTCATCTGGTCGGAGCCCTCATGGCTTGGTGCTGTCCTCCAAATGGTGAGTGTGTTGTCACGAGATCTGGTCAATTAAAAGCGCGTGGCTCCTCACACTCTCTCTCTTGCTCCTGTTGTTGCCATGTGATGTGCCTGCTTGCACTTCACCTCTGCCATGCTTAAAAGTTCCCCGAGGCCTCCCCAGAATCTTAGCAGACACCAACGCTGTGCTTGTGTTACAGGAAAGGGATTCCAATCCAGACCCCAAACCCCAAGAGAGTGTTCTTGGATCTCTCACAAGAAAGAATTCCAGGAGAGTCCATGGAGTAAAGTGAAAGCAGGTTTATTAAAAAGATAAAGGAATAGGCCGGGCACTGTGGCTCACGCCTGTAATCCCAGCACTTTGGGAGGCTGAGGCGGGAAGATCACCTAAGGTCAGGAGTTTGAGACCAGCCTGGCCAACATGGTGAAACCCCACCTCTACTAAAAATACAAAAATTCACCAGTTGTGGTGGTGGGCGCCTGTAGTCCCAAGTACTCTGGTGGCTGAGGCAGGAGAATCGCTTGAACCTGGGAGGTGGAGGTTGCAGTGAGCCGAGATCGGGCCACTGCACTCCAACCTGGGTGACAGAGCAGGGCTCTGTCCCCTCACAAAAAAAGGAAAAAAGAACGTAAAGGAATAAAAGAAAAGAATGGCTTCTCCACAGGCAGAACAGCAGCGTGGGCCGTTTACCTACTTACACTTATTGTTAGTTCTAGATTATATGCTAAACAAGGGGTGGATTATTCATGAGTTTTCTGGGAAAGGGGTGGGCAATTCCCGGAACTGAGGGTTCCTCCCCTTTTTAGACCATATAGGGTAACTTCCTGACATTGCTGTGGCATTTGTAAACCGTCATGGCACTGGTTGGGAGTGTCTTTAGCATGCTAATACATTATAATTAGCATATAATGAGCAGTGAGAACAACCAAAGGTTACTTTCATAGCCATCTTGGTTTTGTTGGGTTTTGGCTGGCTTCTTTACTGCAACATGTTTTATCAGCAAGGTCTTTGTATCTTCTGCTGACCTATCTCATCTTGTGACTTAGAATGCCTCACCTCCTGGGAATGCAGTGCAGTAGGTTTCAGCCTTATTTTACCCAACCCCTATTCAAGATGGAGTTGCTCTGGTTGTAATGCCTCTGGCACTGGTACAGCCTGCAGAACTGTGAGCCAATTAAACCTTTTTTTTTTTTTTGAGACAGAGTCTTGCTCTGTTGCCCAGGCTGGAGTGCAATGGCACGATCTCAGCTCACTGCAACCTCAGTCTCCCGGGTTCAAGTGATTCTCCTGCCTCAGCCTCCCGAGTAGCTGGGATTACAGGCGCCTGCCACCATGCTGGTTAATTTTTTTTTGTATTTTTTTTTAGTATAGACAGGGTTTCACCATGTTAGTCAGGCTGACCTCAAACTCCTGACCTCAGGTGATCCACCCGCCTAGGCCTCCCAAAGCGCTGGGATTACAGGTGTGAGCCACCGTACCCAGCCCTAAACCTCTTTTTACAAATTATTCTGTCTCAGTTTGGTTTTTTGTTGTTGTTTTGTTGGTTCTCTTCTTCTTTTTTTTTTTTCTTTGAGACAGACTCTCGTTCTGTCACCCAGGCTGGAGTGCAGTGGTGGGATCCTGGCTCACTGCAACCTTTGCTTCCCGGATTCAAGCGATTCTCCTGCCCCAGCCTCCCAAGTAGCTGGGATTATAGGCGTGTGCCACCATGCCTGGCTAATTTTTTTTTTTTGTATTTTTAGTAGAGATGGGGTTTCACCATGTTGGCCAGGCTGGTCTCAAACTCCTGACCTCAAGTGATCCGCTGCGTTGGCCTCCCAGAGCTGGCCTCCCAAAGAGCTGGCATGAGCCACTGTGCCCAGCCTCAGGTGTTTTTTTTTTTTAACAGCAACACACAAACGGCCTAACACAGACACTTTTACCTATTGTTGTCTTCCTTCTTGCATTCAGCCTATAAGATGTTTCTTTTCACTGGGCTCACCATATGATCTCTTGGCAACCCTTTTTTTTCTTTTTCTTTTTTTTTTTTTTGAGACAGAGTCTTGCTCTGTCACCCAGGCTGGAGTGCAGTGGTGTGATCTCAGCTCATCGCAAGTTCCGCCTCCCGGATTCATGCCATTCTCCTGCCTCAGCCTCCTGAGTAGCTGGGACTACAGGTGCCTGCGACCACGTCAGCTAATTTTCTGTATTTTTAGTAGAGACGGAGTGTCACCATGTCAGCCAGGATGGTCTCGATCTCCTGACCTCGTGATCTGCCTGCCTCGGCCTCCCAAAGCGCTGGGATTACAGACGTGAGCCACTGCACCCGGCTTTTCTTTCTTTTATTGTGGGGAGGGCTACTAGCTAACAGAGTAAGTAAAGTGGCTGGGAATATGTATCAAGTTAAGGATTAACAGGCCATGAGTAGCCAGTGCAGTGGCTCACTCCTCTAATCCTAAAACACTGGGAGGCTGAGATGGGAAGATCATCCAAGTCCAGGAGTTTGAAACCAGTCTGGGCAACATCGCAAGACCCCATCTCTACAAAAAATTTTAAAAATTTGCCGAGCGTTCTGGTGCATGCTTGTGGTCCCAGGTACTTGGGAGGCTTAGGTGAGAGGATTGCTTGAGCCCAGGGGTTCAAGTCTGCAGTGAGCTATGATTGCACCACTGCACTCCAGCCTGGGCAACAGAGTGAGACCCTGATTTAAAAAAAAAAAAGAAAAGGCCACGGGTGAGAGCATATCTTGAGTAGAGGGCATGAATGTTAATGATTGAGTTTAAGAGGTTTGGTTCTTGGAGTCTGATTAGTAATTTATTCATTTAACCAGAAAGCCTGCCATCCATCCATTAAAACATTCAACAAATGTTTAGTAAGTGCCTACTATATGTCAAATACTTTGCCAGACACAGGATATAGTAGTAAATTAGATGAGTATGGTCCCTGCCGTTATACAGTTGTGATCTCATGGGGAAAACAGACCCAGAACAAGAATTGGCAAATGCGAATATGACATATCACAAAAGTGAAACTTCAGGGAGCTATAGGAGTGCATCACAGAAGACCTTAACCACATGTATGTGTTTGCGAGACAGAAAGAGGGAGGGAGAGAGAAGGGGTGAGGTGGGGGTGATTGGGTAGGTAGGAGTGGACAAAGGTTTTTCTTTCTTGCCCTTCATTTCCCTGGGGAAGCATCTGAAAGTTATAGCTAAAGGAAGGGAAGGAGGATTTGTTTCAGGTAGAGGAACACGCTTATTATGCAAAGACCCTGAATCAGGGAAAAGCATGGCTGCTTCAGGGAGTTAAATGAATGTGAACGTGGTTTAAGTGTAAAAAGTGAAAGGAAAAAGGCACAAGATGTGGGTAGGGATGAGGTCAAAGGCCTGGGGAAAATATTGGCCTTGATTCCAAAGGTGATTAGAAGCCACTTAGGGTTTTAGGCTAAGGAGGGCAGTAACATACCTCTCTCCCAAGAACCGAGAACAGTGCTTAGAGCTAAATAGTTGCTCAACTGATGAAGCTAAATACCTGGCTTGACTGACTTCCAGGCCACAGCTGAATTCTGTGCTCCTGAGATTAAATCTACCATGCCGGTAGGACGGATTCCTCAGTCATCATTCAAAATGTAAAGTCTTCTACCTAAGTCAGGATGAAATCTTTCTCTCCTTGCTATCAGCCAGTCCCTTCCTTATGCCCCCACGAGGCACTTCCAGCTCCTTTCTTCCTTTTCTTTTTTGGAGACAGAGTCTCACTCTGTCGCCCAGGCTGGAGTGCAGTGGCACGATCTTGGCTCACTGCAACCTCCGCCTCCCAGGTTCAAGCAATTCTCCTGCCTCAGCCTCCCAAGTACTGGAACTACAGGCAGGTGCCACCACGCCCGGCTAATTTTTGTATTTTTAGAAGAGGCGAGGTTTCACCATGTTGGCCAGGATGGTCTCGAACTCCAGACCTCGCGATCCGCCCATGTCGGCCTCCCAAAGTGCTCGGATCACAGGCGTGAGTCACCATGCACGGCCTGAGATTGAATTTTTAAAGTTTAATTCCTTTGAGGTCATTGCAAATCATTCAATAGTTCATTCCTTTTTTATTACTAAGTACTATTCTATTGTATGACTGTACCACGGTTTGTTTAGCCATCCACCTGTTGAAGGACATTTGGGTTATTTACAGTTTGGTTGCTAAAAATAAAGCTTCTTTGAAAACTCATGCACAAGTTTGTGCATGAATATCAACTTTTATTTCTCTAGGGCAAGTGGCCAGGGGTGCAGTTAGTTGGTAAACAGTTAAGCACATTTCTATTTTGTGAAAAAGACACACCAAACTGTTTTTCAGGGTGGGGTTGTTCACCATTTTTGGATGACACTATTCAGAGACCTGTAAACCTGCACTCTCCTGTGCACTGTTCATCCTCAAACAGTGAAAGTAGCATAGCAATTAGGCCAATTACCTCACAGCTGCTGAATTTATGAACTTATTTCAGCCTCCCCAGTAGCTGGGATTACAGGCGTGTGCCACCATGCCCAGCTAATTTTTGTATTTTTAGTAGAGATGGGGTTTCATCATGTTGGCCAGGCTGGTCTCGAACTCCCGACCTCAGGTGAACCGCCCGCCTCTGCCTCCCAAAGAGCTGGAATTACAGGCGTGAGCCACTGCACCCAGCCTTAAAAGCATTTTCGGCTCCTATTTTCAACTGATGATGGGCATTGTACATTGTAAAGACAATAAATCTTTGCATTAAATTAGTGGGAAACAAGCTCAAAACCTAGCCTGGTGATTCATTATTTTAATGACTTCCTGCTTTCCTGCAAAACCTCTCTTCATTCGGTGTTGGCAGTTTGAGCCCGTTAAGGATTTAGGCTCACAATGAAGCTTCCATAAATTTCTGGGTATCTGTTATGCTGGCATGTAGGTCATTCTCCTTTAGGAATGATGAAGAGGCTGGAAAGCGGTTGCTCCAAGTGAAGGGGGAATTTTTCAAACCTGAGCCGTCCAAGCTCAGCATGGAGTGGGCTGCTGACTCAGGGGCTAGCAAAGGCAGCTAGGAAACATGCAAATCTGCAATCCCTTCTGCCAGGTCTGTCCCAGCAGGTGTCACTAAAAGGCAGCCCTGTGTGCTTCTGTCACTGTGGCAGCCTTGTCAAGGAAAGTGGAAGGGAAAAGAGACCCAGTGCTGAACTCCAAGCAGAGATGGAGTTTTATATATATTGATTTATATTTGTATTATGAAACAAAAATGGTTTTAAGTAGCTGTTCTTTCCTTTTACACACAATGCTAGCTCCTATTTACATTCCTAACTGAATGTCTAAAGAGGTACTTAAACTGACATAAAACGCAGATGATCTTATGACCAAATACTTAGTGCAACAAAATAAAACTTCAAATTGCAAGTAGTCCCTCGGACCAGTATTTTAAGAGGTATGTTAACTAAAATGTGGCAATGTAAGCAGCAGAGCAGGAAGAACATTTAACTCTGAAATGTACAAGTCAATTTCATAGTCAGTTTCCAGGGTCCTTCCACAACAACTTCTGGGATCTCTTTTCTCTACAATGGAGGTAACAACAGTAGCTATTTCAGAGCAGGAAAAGGCTTACAGCAGTGTTAGAATAGGGTCATTGCTATATAAAGTTTAGCTATTTGTATATCGTAACAAACCTGCAAGCTTTTTTACTGGTAGTCAATAATAGATTTTTTTTGGAAAAGTAGCAGCCTCCTCTCTGGGGAACACCTGCAGTTCCCACTAAGTGAACACTGGTGTCTGCTAACCTTTGCCTCTATTTCTCTCTAATATACTGTTAAGCTGTTCCTTGATTTAGCAATTTCATTTACTTTCTTTTACTTTTTTTCTTTCCCTTTTCCTGAGAGTCCCGCTCTGTCGCCAAGTCTGGACTGCAGCAGCTGCAATTATAGCTCACTGCCAACTCGACCCCCAGGGGCTCAAGCAATCCTCATCTGCATCAGCCTTCAGAGTAACTGGGACTACCTGCGCTGCCCACCACGCCCGGCTAATCTTTGTGGTTTTTGTTTCATTTTTCCCTTAAGAGACCCGGTTTCAGTCCAGGCCCGCTGGCTCATGCCTGAAATCCCAGCACTTTGGGAGGCCAAGGCGGGCGGATCACCTGAGGTAAAGAGCTCCAGACCAGCCCGACCAACATGGAGAAACCCCCTTTCTACTAAAAAAATACAAAAATAGCCGGGCATGGTGGCTCATGCCTGTAATCCCAGCTACTCAGGAGGCTGAGGCAGGAGAATCACCTAAACCTGGGACGCGGAGGTTGAGGTTACCTGAGATCGCGCCTTTGCACTCTAGCCTGTGCAACAAGAGCAAAACTCCGTCTCAAACAAAAAAAAAAAAAAAGAGAAAAAAAGAAAAGAAAGGAGGGAGGGAGAAAGAGGGGGAGGGGAGGGGACCGGGTTTCCCCATGTTGCCCAGGCCGGTCTGGAACTCCTAGGGTCAAGCGATCCGTCGCGCGCTGCAGTCCAAAGTGCCAAAGTCCTGGGATCACAAGCGCGAGCCACCATGCCAGGCCGATCTATTCCTTTCTGATTAATCAATGGGCCAGGCTCAGTGGCTCATGCCTGCAATTTCAGCACCCCGGGAGGCCGAGGCGGGCGGATCACCTGAGGTCGGGAGCTAGAGACCAGACCGACCAACGTGGAGAAACCCTTTCTCTACCAAAAATAAAAAAATAAAAGTAAAAAAACTACAAAATTAGCCAGGCAAGGTGGCTCACGCCTACAGTCCCAGCCACTCGGGAGGCTGAGGTAGGAGAACCACCCAAACCCTGGAGGCAGAGGCTACAGCGAGTGGAGACCGCGCCACTGCACTCCAGCCTGGGCAACAAGAGCAAAACCCCACGTCAAAAAGAAAAAAAAAAAAAAAGACCAGGTTTCACCATGTCGCCCAGACTGGTCTGGAACTTCTAGGCTACAGTGATCCGCGGCGCCCGGTTGTCCAAAGTCCTGGGATCACAAGCTTGAGCCACTAAGCCAGGCCCATCTATTCCTTTCTGATTAATAAATTAGGGTGGGCGTGGTGGTTCACGCCTGCAATCCCAGCCCTTTGGGAGGCCGAGGCAGGCGGATCACCAGAGACCAGGAGTTTGAGACCAGCCTGACCAACACGGAGAAACCCTGTCTCTACCAAAAAAGAAAAAAAAAAAAATACAAAATTAGCCAGGCAGGGTGACTCAGGCCTGCAATCCCAGCCACTCGGGAAGATGAGGCAGGAGAACCACCCAAACCCGGGAGGCAGAGACCGCGGCGAGCCGGGACCGCGCCACTGCACTGCAGCCTAGGCAACAAGAGCAAAACCACGCCTCAAAAAAGAAGAAGAAAAAAAAAGGACCAGGTTTCACCATATCCCCCAGACTGGTCTGGAACTCCTAGGCTCCAGTGATCCGCGGCGCCCGGCCGTCCAAACTCCTGGGATCACAAATGTGAGCCACCAGGCCAGGCCGATCTATTCATTTCTGATTAATAAATTAGACCTGGCGCAGTGACACGCCTGCAATCCCAGGACAGCGGCAAGTCGAGGCCAAGGGATCACCTTGGGTCCGGAATTGGTGGGTTCTTGGTCTCACTGACTTAAAAGAATGAAGCCATGGACCCTCCCGGTGTTAGTTCTTAAACATGGTGAATTCGGAGTTTGTTCCTTCAGACGTTCAGACGTGTCTGGAGCTTCTTCCTTCTGGCAGGTTCCTGGTCTTGCTGTCAGGAGTGATCCTGCAGACCTTCATGGTGAGTGTCACAGCTCTTAGTGCCTCTGGAGTGGTTCATTCTTCCCCGCAGGTTTGTAGTCTCACTGGCTTCAGGAGAGAAACTGCAGACGTTCCTGTGCCTGTTACAGTAGCTCATAAAGGCAGCGTGGACCCAAAAAGTGAGCAGCAACAAGATTCATTCCAAATACGGAGACAACAAAGCTCCCACTGTAGGAAACGCCACCCAAGCTGGTTGCCACTGTTGTGTGGGGCAGCCTGCTTTTATTCCCTTATCTGACCCCACCCACATCCTGCTGATTGGTCCATTTTACAGAGAGCTGATTGGTCTATTTTATAGAGAGCTGATTGGTCCGTTTTGACAGAGTGCTGATTGGTGCTTTTACAATCCTTGAGCTAGGGAGACTCACAGAGTGCTGGTTAGCTAGATACAGCGTTAGCTAGATACAGAGTGCTGATTGGTGCACATACGATCCTCCTGCTAGATATAAAAGTTCTCCAAGTCCCCATCCAGTTTAGGAGCCCAGCTGGCTTCACCCGGTGGATCCTGCACCAGGGCTGGAGGCGGAGCTGCCTGCCAGTCCATAGCGGGGCTTGCACTCCACAGCCCTTTGGCTGTCCATGGGACCAGGGGCCACGGAGCAGGGGGCAGAGCCGGTCAGGGAGGCTCAGGACTCGCAGGAGCCCACTACAGCGGGGAGCTCAGACATGGCGGGCTGCAGGTCCCAGCCCTGCTCCACAGGGAGACAGCTAAGGCCCCGCGAGAATTTTGAGTGTGGCACAGGCCGGCAGGCACTGCTAGGGGACCCAGCAACCTTAGCAGCTGCTGGCCCAGGTGCTAAGCCCCTCACTGTTCTGGGCCAGCGGCTCCAGCTGGCTGCTCCATGTGCGGGGCCCTCAGAGCCCACGCCGGCACCTGCCAGAACTCGCACTGGCCCGTGAGCCCTGCGGGCAGCCCTGGTTTCCGCCCGCGCCTCTCCCTCCACACCTCTTGGCAAGCAGAGGGAGGTTGCTCCAGCCTCAGCCAGCCCAGAGAGGGGCTCCCACGGTGCTGTGGCGGGCTGAAGGGCTCCTCAAGCACTGCCAGAGTGGACTCTGAGGTTGCGGAGGTGCTGAGAGGGAGGGCTGCTAGCACAATGTCATCTCTCAACCTGAGGTTGGGAGTTTGAGACCAGCCTGACCAACATGGAGAAACCCCGTCTCTACCAAAACAAAACAAAACAAAACAAAAACAAAATTAGCAGGGCATGTTGGCTCATGCCTGCAGTCCCAACACCCTGGGAGGCCAAAGCTCGTGGATCACTTGAGGTCGGGAGTTTGAGACCAGCCTGACCAACATGGAGAAACTCCATCTCTACCAAAACAAAACAAACAAAAAAAATTAGCCGGGCATGTTGGCTCATGCCTGCAATCCCAGCCACTGGGAAGGGTGAGGCAGGAGAACCACCCAAACCCGGGAGGCGGAGGTAAGTGGAGACCACGCCACTACTGCACTCCAGCCTCCGCAACAAGAGCAAAACTCCGACACACACACGAGAGAGACCAAGTTTCACCAAGCTGCCCAGGCTGGATGGAGTCTTGCTCTGTCGCCCAGGCTGGAGGGCAATGGTGCCATCACGGCTCACAGCAACCTCTGCCTCCTGGGTTCAAGCAATTCTCCTGCCTCAGCCTCCCAAGTAGCTGGGACTACAGGTGTGTGCCACCATGCCCAGCTAATTTTTTTTTTTCTAGTAGAGATGGGGTTTCACCACATTAGCAAGGCTGGTCTCAAATTCCCGACCTCAGACAACTCACCCACCTCTGCCTCCCAAAGTGCTGGGATTACAGGCGTGAGCCACCGCACCCAGGCTTTATCTTTCTTTTGTCCTCCAAATCTCTGGCAAACAATGATCTTTATAGTTTGCCTTTTCCAGAATATCATATAAATGGAATCAATCATTTCAATAATTTATGCATGTAGGTTTTTCAGACTTCCTTGTTTCACCTAGAAATATGCATTTGAGATTCATCCATGTTTTGCATTATGCTCCTTTTTGTTAATGACTAGTATTCCATTGTAAAATGTACTGTAGTTTGTTTACGCATTCACTTATTGAACATCATCTTATTTGCTTCCAGTTTTGGGTGAATATGAATATGGCTGCTATAAACATTTGTGTACAGGTTTTGTGCACATGTAAGTTTTCAAATCAGTGTGCAAATACCTAGGGACACTATTGTTGGATCATGTGAGGAGACTATGTTTTACTTTGTAAGAAGCTGCCAAATTGCTGTCCTAAGTGGTTGTACTATTTTGCTTTCCCACAAGCAATACATGAGAGTTTCCAGCACCCCACAGATTAACTGTTAATAGCAATTGCAATTTTCCTGATTTTGGATTTTAACAATTGTGATAGGTGTGTAGTGGTATCTTCATTGTTGATTTAATTTGAATTTCCCAAAAAATGATATTTAGCAAATTTTTATATACTGATTTGTCATCTGTATATCTTTGTTTTGTTGTTGTTGTTGTTGTTTGAAACAGAGTCTCTCTCTGTGGCCCACGCTAGAGTGCAGTGGTGTGAATTTGGCTCACTGCAAGCTCCGCCTCCCAGGTTCACTCCATTCTCCTGCCTCAGCCTCCTGAGTAGCTGGGACTGCAGGCGCCTGCCACCACGCCTGGCTAATTTTTTGTATTTTTAGTAGAGATGGGGTTTCACCATGTTAGCCAGAATGGTCTCGATCTCCTGACCTCGTGATCCGCCTGCCTCAGCCTCCCGAAGGGCTGGGATTACAGATGTGAGCCACCGCGCCCAGCCTGTATATATTTTTTGATGAAGTGTCTCTTCAGATATGTTGCCCACTTTAAAAATCAAATTTTTATTTTGAGATAAAATTTTGTAGATTCACATGAAGTTGTAGGAAATACAACTTCCTACAGATCCTCTGTAGCCTTTATTGAGTTTCCCCCAATGATAACACTTGTAAAACTATGGTACAATATCACAACTTGATATTTAAGTTGATGCAGTCAAGGTATAGAACATTTTATCTTTGTAGGGAATTGCCAAACTCATCAATAATGTATGGGTGATCCAGTTTCTCCACATCCTTGCCAACATTTTATTGTTACTGTTTTTTATTGTGATAGGTAATGATATCTTATTGTCATTTTAATGCATTTACCTAAAGGCTAATGATATGGAACATCTTTTCACCTGGTTACTGTTGTACCCCGAACAAAGGGACCAGCTGAAGCCACGGCAGAAGAACATAAATTGTGAAGATTTCCTGGACATTTATTAGTTCCCCAAATTAATACTTTTATAATTTCTAACGCCTGTCTTTACTGCAATCTCTGACCATAAATTGTGAAGATTTCATGGACACTTATCACTTCCCCAGTCAATACCCTTGTGATTTCCTATGCCTGTCTTTAATCTCTTAATCCTGTCGTCTTTGTAAGCTGAGGAGGATGAATGTCGCCTCAGGACCCTGTGATGATTGCGTTAACTGCATACATTGTTTGTAGAGCATGTGGGTTTGAACAATATGAAATCTGGGCACCTTGAAAAAAGAACAGGGTAACAGTAATGTTCAGGGAACAAGGGAGGTAACCTTAAACTGACTGCTGGTGAGCCGGATGGAACAGAACCATATTTCTCTTCTTTCAAAGGCAAATAGGAGAAATATTGCTGAATTCTTTTTCTCAGCAAGGAACATCCCTGAGAAAGAGAATGCGCTCCTGAGGGTAGGCCTATGAACTGCCCCCGTGGGGGTGGCCACCTTTTACGGTCAAAGCCAAAGGGATGAAATAAGTCCCGGTCTCCTGTAACGCTCCCAGTCTTATTAGGACGAGGAAATTTCCACCTAATAAATTTTGGTCAGACAGGTTGTCTGCTCTCAAATCCTGTCTCCTGATAAGATGTTATCAATGACAATGTGTGCCTGAAACTTCATTAGCAATTTTAATTTCGCCCCATCCTGTGGTCCTGTGATCTTGCCCTGCCTCCACTTGCCTTGTGATATTTTATTACCTTGTGAAGCATGTGATCTCTGTGACCCACACCCTATTCAAACACTCCTTCCCCTTTTGAAAATCACTAATAAAAACTTGCTGGTTTTATGACTTGGGGAACATCATGGAACCTGCCAACATGTGATGTCTCCCCCAGACATCCTGCTTTAAATTTCTCTCTCTTGTACTCTTTCCCTTTATTTCTCAAACCAGCCAAGATACTTAGGAAATAGAAAAGAACCCACAATAAATATTGGGGGTGGGGTTTTCCCCCAATAGGTTACCTGCCATCTGAATATCCTCTTAAGTGAAATATCTCTTCATGTCCTTTTCACATTTTCTAATTGGATTATTTGTTTTTCTGCTGTGGTTTTAGAGTTTGTTATATATTCTATACATGAGTTCCTTTGTGAATATTGGCTTGCAAATATTTTTAGTGGTCTGTAATTATTTTTATTTCTATTCATAGTCTTTCAAAGAGCAAACACTTTTAATTTTGATGGAGTCCAACTTGCCATTTTCCCCATTTTCCCTTCAATGGTTCATGCTTTTGGTGTAAAATAACAGAGCTATTTACTTAGCCCTAGATGCAAAGTCATTTTCCTATTTTTTCTGAAGTTTGGTAGTTTTAGTTTTGCATGTAAGTACATAATCAATTTTTTAGTTAATTTTTGTAAAAATGTGAGGTTCAGGCTGAGGTTCAATTTTCTTGGCCTATGGATGTCCAGTTGCACCACCACCATTTACTGAAAAGGCTATCCTTCCTCTATTGAGCTGCTTTTGCAACTTTGTCAAAGATCAACTGTTTTTTTCTCTCTTTTTTTTTTTTTTTCCTGAGGCAGAGTCTCACTCTGTCTCCCAGGCTGGAGTGCAGTGACATGATCTCGGCTCACTGCAAGCTCTGCCTCCTGGGTTCACGCCATTCTCCTGCCTCAGCCTCCCAAGTAGCTGGGACTACAGGTACCCGCCATGATGCCTAGCTATTTTTTTGTATTTTTAGTAGAGATGGGATTTCACCGTGTTAGCTAGGATGGTCTCGATCGCTTGACCTTGTGATCCGCCCGCCTCGGCCTCCAAAGTGCTGGGATTACAGGCATGAGCCACCACGTCTGGTGTTTTTTTCTCATTTTATAGTTAGGTTACTTAATTTCTTATTGTTGAATTTTAAGAGTCATTTGTATGTTTTGAACCCAAGTCCTTTGTGATTTGAAAATATATTCTCAGTCTATGACTTGCCATTTGACCTTCTTAACATAATATTTCACAAAGTAAAAAGGGCTTTTTTCTTTTAATAAAGCTTTTGTCAATTTTTTGTTTCATGGGGTTGTACTTAAAATTTCATCAAGGTACAAATATCCAACAAGGTCACATAGATTTTCTCCTGCATTTTCTTCTACAAGTGGTATAGCTTTGCATTTTACATTTAATTTATAACACATTTTGAGTTAATTTTGTGTAAGGTATAAGATGTGTGTCTAGGTTCATTTTTTAGGGGAGAGGACGTATGTATGTCTAATTGTTTCAGCAGCACTTGTTGAGAAGACTGTCTTCTCTTCATTGAATTGCCTTTGTGATATATATATGTGTGTGTGTATATATATGTGTAGATATATATGTGTGTGTATATATAGATATGTGTGTATATATACACACACACACATACACATATATATATCTCAGTTGACTATATTTGTGAGTCTGTCTCTGGACTTTCTATTCTGTCCCATTGATCTGCATGTCTGTTCTTTCACCAATACCATGATGCCTTCGTTGCTTTAGATTTATAGAACACTGTGATGTATTTAATGTCAGGTAATGCAAGTCCTATCACTTTGCTCTTCTCTAATGTTGCATTGGTCTTTTACCTTTCTATAAAAAAATTTAGAATAAGTTTGCCAATATCTTCAAAATAGCTTTCCTGAATTTTGATTAGGATTGTGTTGAATCTATAGCGCAAGTTTGAAAGAATTGGCATTTTAACAATATCAGTTCCTCCACTATATGAATATTGACTATATTTCCATTTAATCAGATCTTGTTTGATTTCCATCATCAGTGTTTTGTAGTATTTCACATACAGACACTAAAGTAATGTTTCAGCTTTATACCTCAATACTTCATTTATTTGTGTGTGTACTATTTTAAATAATGTTTTCTAAATTAAATTTCACATTTTAATTGTTCTATTGCTCTTTTTTGTTACATATGACAATTGACTTTTGTATGTTATACTTACCCACTTAGGTCCAGAAGTTACATTCATTTCAATTTCCTACATAGACCATCATTTCATTTATGAATAAAAATTGGTTTCTTCCTTTCCAATCTATATAATTTTTCTTCTTGTCTTATTTCCCTGGCTAAGACTTCCAGTATGATGTTGAGTATGTGGAGTTAGAGAGGACATATTTGACTTTTTTTTTTTTTTTTTTTTTTTTTGAGACAGAGTCTCACTCTGTTGCCCAGGCTGGAGTGCAGTGGCACGATCTCGGCTCACTGCAACCTCCGCTTCCCGGGTTCAAGGGATTCTCCTGCCTCAGCCTCCTGAATAGCTAGGATTACAGGTGCCTGCCACCACGCCCAGCTAATTTTTTGCATTTTTAGCAGAGACGGGGTTTCAACAAGTTGGTCAGGCTGATCTTGAACTCCTGACCTCGTGATCTGCCCACCTCAGTCTCCCAAAGTGCTGGGATTACAAGCTTGAGCCACCATGTCTGGCCTTGACTTCTTAATAATCTTAGAAGGCAAATACTTAAGTCTCTTGCCATGAATTCTAACATTAGCCACAGACATCATACACATACTTTATTCGGTTAAGGAAGTTCCCGTCTATTTGTAGTTGAGTGGGTTTCTTTAGATATTTTGATTACAAGCGGTGTTGAATTTTGTTCAAAGCTTTTTCTGCATCTGTTGATAAGATCATACAGCTTTTCTCAGTCTGTTAAGAGGAATATACATATATATGTGTGTATATATATCCACATTTATTTGTATGTATGTATACATTCTCATGTATACATAAGAATACACCTATTCTTTGCTGCTACAATGTATTAAAGGCCTTTGATAATGCTTGTTCACTACATCCCATCCCCTTTCACTCACTCAAATACTTTGTTTCTATAATAGTTTCCCTTTCTCTGGCATCTTCATTTTTTTCTCTTCCTGCACCATTCCAATCACCTCACAAGCATGCTGTGTGTACTATCTCCACCAAAACACACAGGTGTGCATGCACAAACACACACATACATATGCACCTCTCTGTATTAATCCAAGTTATCAATTTTTTACCCCACTTCCCTTTGTAGAAAAAAATTATATGACTCATCTCTCAATTCTCTTGAATCTACTTTAAGATTTTTATCCCCACAACTCATCTGAAATCATTTTTGCCAAGGTCGCAAGTGACCTCCACCTTGAGAAATCTAATGGACAACTCTTTTCCTCTTAAATTTGTTGGCAGTACTTGACATGGCAAAATTGCAAAAGCAACGCAATAGAAGAAGGATAGCCTTTTCAGTAAATGGTGATGGTGCAACTGGACATCCATAGGCCAAAGACATCCCTGTGTTTTTATCCTTCATTTAAAGGAAAAAGGAAAGGGGAACAGGAGGCAGATGTAATACTCTCCAAGTTTTCATACCTTCCTTCTCAGGCACTTTGCTGGGCTTGTTCTTCTTCTTTCACCCAACCTCCTAACATAAGAAAACATTAACCTTTAGTTCCTGTTAATGATCTTTCTGCTATTCACATTCATGTTAATAAGTGATTCCATCTGGTCACAGGCATTAGTTAGATAGCATGTATATGAACAGAACACGCCCCAAATTTATCTTTCCTTCCCTGTATTCCATTGTTGAATTCCCACCAAAACTCAAAATTTCCACTGAAATCTCTAATTGGAATCTTATGCCTAATATGCTCCCAAACAAATTCTTGATTACAGCCATCCATTTCCACTAACATTCTCCTCCTTTAGTCCTACCCATCTCAGCTGATGTCAGCTTCTAGCTGCTGAGACAAAAATACTTAAAAACTACAATTCTTTCCACTTTCCCATACCCCTGCATAGCCAAGCCATGAACAAATCCTATTTGCTGTAACTTTAATATATATCCCCAATCTTGCCACTTTTCACTATTTCTGACACTTGCATCCTTAACCAAGCTATAATTACCACGTGCCTGCAATAATTAGAATAGTTTAATTGGTTTTTATTTACTTCTGTTCTTGCCTCCCTGCAGCCTATTCTTCACACGGCAGCTATTGTGATCATTTAATGTAGAACTCAGATCTAATGGCAAAATTCCTATACCACTTGGAACAAAATTCAAATGCTTGCAGGGTTCTGGTGTCTATGCACTTTGATGCTCATTTCCTCTTGCGCTGCTCACTCTCCTCTATTCTGGCCTTCTGACGTTGCTTACTCTTCTCCTAGATTTTCCCTTGGTTCCTTCACTTACTTAATTCTAGTCTATGCTGAAGTATCTCTTTAAAAAGCACTTCCCAGAACACTCTGGCCAAAAAAAAAAAAAAAACCTAAAAACAAAAAACAAACAAACAAACAAAAAAGCTCCTCTGCCGTACCCAATCTCTTCACTCTGCTTTCTTTTTCTCCTTTGCACTTATTACTACCAAAAATTTTATTACATATCCAATTATTTCCAATTATTTACTTGCTTACTGTATATTGCCTCTCATTAGAAAATATGCTTCACCTGGATGGTGGCTTTACCTGTGTAGCTTCATAACCATATTTCCTGAAGGGCTCCTGTCATTCAGGTGGCACTCAAATATTTACTGCATGACTAAATGAATGAATCAAAGGAGGGGGCAAGAGACACAGGTGTGTTCCCATTCTCTAGAATTTTTAAAACATAATGACACTACTTGTAAAAACAACAAAACACCGAAAACACAGTTATAAAGAGTGTAGAAATTAGTAAATAATAATTGTGTACCTCCCTAAAAGATAAGAGTTCTTAAGGAAAGGTGGGGAACCTGTTGTACACAAGTTATAAGAAAACGTGTCAGTGACTGTGGACAAAAGGGAAGCATGGCCTATGGCCGCAATGTCTACACATTCTTATTAAATTATTAAAGTCCTGGAGTACTCAGATATATGGAGTCTTATTCAACTGTGGATGAAACATACACAAAAAATATTTCTGATCCTATATTAATACATCCATGAGATGGTGTTATATTTAAAATTATTGTAGAATTTCTGAATAACTAAAAAAGAGTCATTTGCTCCATGCATATTTATGTAGATTTTTAAATATAGTTAACTAAAAAATTGGGAATTTCATGGGCAATTACACAAGTTATTCTAAAGCAAGATATTATAGTGGTAAATCTGTCAAGCTTTGGAATGAAAGTAAAAAAATGAAGAACCTCAAAGAATTTTTACTTATAATTCATAAGACATCTCTTCTTCTTCTTCTTTTTTTTTTTTTTTTGTAGTTAGCTATTTAATGGGTTCTTAAGACATTTAGAACACCAATTTGTGAGGATCAATTCCATTCGTCAGGGCAAACACAGATCGCAGGTAGCCCTGGAGCTGAGGAACAGCTTTGATTTTTGGTAAAATTTGTGAGTCCACAGCTTTCTGATCAATCTTGCGCTGCTCTGTAATCTCGTATTTCTCTTTTTCTGTGTTGAAGATCTCACATTCCTGGTGTCTGGGCTTCCGCAGCTGCTTCTTCTTGAAGTAAGCATCAGTAAGACGTTTTGGGATTTTGACATTGCTGATATCGATTTTGGTTGAGGTGGCAATGACAAATTTCTGGTGTGTTCTTAGTAGAGGAACTCGATTGAGGACCAGAGGTCCAGTCACAAGTAACAAGCCACTAGCCAGCTGCTTCAGGAAAACCACCCTCTTGCCCCTGTGGCATCCAGTGAGGATGATCAGAACGGTCCCGGGGGTAATGCTGACTCGCAGTTTTCTCTCATGCTGACTGAAGGGTTTTTTGCCGTGGCTCAACAGCTTTCGAGGCACATCTTCAGTAGGATAATATCTAGGCATTTTGCGAAGTTTAACCACCCGGGTACCGCCGTTCTTGTCACCATCAACTGGTTCTGTAAGAGTTGCAAGAAGCTCCTCCTCCTTTTTCTTTTCAACCTTGGATTTAGCGGCTGAGTACTTCCTCTTGTACATGGCCTTTCTGGAATACATGGCAGATCGGGAATACCTGCCAATTCCTCTGACAAGGACAGGGTTGCGGCTGCAATGGGGCTTCCCTTTCTTGGGCTTTTTAGCCTTGAGGTTACCCTTTTTCACCTTGCCACCAGCATCAGCCTTCTTGGCTTCGGGTTTCTTCTCTTTAGTATCTGGCTTCTCAACTTTTTCACCCACCATCTTGCAAGATGGGAAAGAGACATCTCTTGAGAAGTATCTGTTCATGTCCTTTGTCCACTTTTTAATGGGGTGGTTTGGTTTTCTTTTGGAAGTTTGAAGTTCTGTATAGATGCTGGATATTAGACCTTCACTAGATGCATAGTTTGTAAAAATTGTCTCCCATTCTGTACGTTGCCTGTTCAGTCTGATGATAGTTTCTTTCGCTGTGCAGAAACTCTTCAGTTTAATTAGATCCCATTTGTCAATTTTTGCTTTTGTTGTAATTGTGTTTGACATCTTCATCATGAAATCTTTGCCCGTGCCTATGTCCTGAATGGTATTGCCTAGGTTGTCGTCCCATTACCCTTAGCAAACAAACGCAGGAACAGAAAATGAAACATTGCAAGTTCTCACTTATAGGTGGGAGCTAAATGATGAGAACACTTGGAGAAAATAAAAAATAACTAATGGATACTAGACTTAATACCTGGGTAATGAGATAATCCGTACAACAAACCCCCATGACACTTGTTACATAGGTATGTATGTTACATAGGCATGTAACAAGCCTCCACATGTACCCCTGAACTTAAAAGTGTATTTTAAAAAGGCATGATATCGGCCCATGAGAAATATTTTTATTAAGTTCAAGATTCACAAAAAGGCTTAACAAAAGAAAAATGAAGCTAACTATTCTCTCTAGTCCAAAGGTGGCAGTATTCCCCTACTTCTTATCAATTGTTTATTTTCTATAGTTTCCTTTATCATTATCTCTATTGAAGTTATTTGAAATCTCATATAATCCTGCCCTCAGGAGGCCCTAGCTTTCTTATCATTTCTAGTGCCAAAATAAAATACATATGAAACTAAAGCAAAGGAACACAGGAAAAGTGGCTGAGAAATTGGTACAATAATCTAGGCCAATTGAGGATAAAAGTTCCACGATTCAAAGGATGAAGACAGTGTCTGATAGATGGATATTATGATACAGAGATTTTACTTGAACAATGCTTTACTAAGAAGAGAAATGAGGCTGAGCAAGGTGGCTCACACCTGTAATCCCAGCACTTTTGGAGACTGAGGCGGGCGGATCACCTGAGGTCAGGAGTTTGAGACCAGCCTGGCCAACATGGTGAAGCCCCATCTCCACTAAAAATACAAAAAATTAGCCACCGTGGTGGCAGGCGCCTGTAATCCCAGCTACTCGGGAGGCTGATACAGGAGAATCCCTTAAACCTGGGAGGCGGAAGTTGCAGTGAGCTGAGATCACACACCACTGCACTACAGTCTGAGCAAGACTGCCTCTTAAAAAAGAAAAAGAGAGAGAGAGAGAAATGAAAAACCTTAAAACAGGCACAGACACCCATACTCAACATACATTTGATGGTTTCCAAAAGGTCAGTTAAAAATGAGCATTTCTATAGCTACTGATTAAATCATGCATGTCTTTTTTTTTTTTTTTTTTTTTGAGACGGAGTCTTGCTTTGTCGCCCAGTCTGGAGTGCAGTGGCGCGATCTTGGCTCACTGCAAGCTCCACCTCCCGGGTTCACGCCATTCACCAGCCTCCCAAAGTGTTGGAATTACAGGTGTGAGCCACCGTGCCCGGCCGCATATGTCATTTTTAAACAGCTTTATTGAAGCACAAAAGAAATACAATAAAGTGAACATAATTAAAGTGTGCAGTTTCATAGGTTGCTCTATGTATATATCTGTGAAACCATCAGGACAATAAAAACATTTATATCACTCCAAAAACTTTCCTGTGTGTCTCTGCAATTCCTTCTTCCCACTCATCCCTGTCCCACTCTTTAACTCCAGATAATCGCTGATCTGCTTTCTGTGAAATTTTGCATTCTTTAAAATGTATATAAATGAAATCATGCATTGTGTGTACTTTTTTCTGTCTTCTGTCATCCAGCATAATTACTTTCAGATTCATCTATATTGTAGCATTGATCAATGATTCATTCCTTTTTTATTGCTTAATAATAAGTATGAACATAACACATCCATTCAATTGTTGATAGAAATTTGGGTTGTTTTCACTTTTTGGCTATTAAAATAAAGTTGCAATGAACATTAATATATGAATCTTTGTATGAACATATATTGTTCTTGGCTAAATCCTTAAGAATGGAATAATCAGATCATATTTCTTTAAAAAAAAACTGCCAAACTTTTTCAAAATACATGAATCACGTTTCTATTACTTCTTTAGTCAACTTTGGTAGTTTGTGTTTCTAGAAATTTTTCCATTTCATCTATGTTATCTAATTTGTTGTAATACAATTGTTAATTTTATTTCCTCATAATCCTTTTATTTATGTAAGGTCAGCAGCAATGTCCTTTTATGCCCAGTTGTAATAACTGAATATTTTGTGTCTCTCTCTCTCCATCTCTGTCTCCCTTTCCTTCTCTTTTTTTGCTCTCTCTACTTTTCTTGGTGAGTCTAACTATAAGTTTGTCAATTCTCCTAATCTTTACAAAGTACAAAGTATTACTTTGTTGATTTTCTCTACATTTTCCCATTCTCCAATGTATTTACTTCTACTCTAATCTTTACTATTTCCTTCCATTTGCTTTGAGTTTAGTTGGTCTTTCTTTTTTACTGTCTTGTAGTGAAATTTTGGTGATTTATTCCTCATATAGGTGCTTACAGCTGTGTGTTTCACGCTGAGCACTGCTTTAGCTGTATCCCATAGGTTTTGTTGTGTTTTCTTTTTCTTCATCTCTAGGTATTTTCTAATTTCCTTTGTGATTTATTTTTTGACCTACTGTCCTTTGAGTAGCATGTTGGTTAATTTCTACATATTTGTGAATTTCTCTAATTTTCTTCTATCATTGTTTCCCAATTTTATTCCATTGTGTTTGGAGAACATACTTTGATGTTAGGTCTATCAAATTTTTTATCATGATGTATTTCTGAGTTTATACTTTCTGGAATTTGTTGAGCTTTTGGTGTTTTTAAAAAATCAAATTTTGGAAGTTTTCAATCATTATCTTTTTCTTTCTGTTACTCTAATTATATAATTTCAATTGACCTAACTTTAAGTTCCCTAATTCTTTTTCTGACTGTTCAACTCTGCTATTTAGCCAATCTAGTGAATTTTTTATTTCAGTTATTGTGCTTGTCCACTCCAGATTTTCTATTTTGTTCTTTAAAAAATTTTTCTATTTTTTTTTTTAACTTTAAGTTCAGGGATACATGTGCAGGTTTGTTACATAGGCAAATTTATGTCATGAGGGTGGTGTTGTACAGATTATTTCATCACCTACTTATTAGGCCTAGTACTGATTATTTTTCCTGATCCAATATTTACTATTTTCTGAGACACTGCACTCATACTTTCCTACAGTTCTTCTGACATGGTTTCCTTTAGCTCTTTGAAATAACTGATTTAAAATAGCCAACTTAGTCTTTGTCTAGTCAGCCCAATGTCTGGATTTCCTCAAGAACAATTCTCTACTAACTGCTTTTCACCCTTTGGGCCATATATTCTTATTTACTTGCATGCTTCTTAATATATTTTTGTTGGAAACTGGACACTTTAAATTACATGGCAACTCTGGAAATCAGATTTGCCCACCTGCCCCAGGTTTCGTTATTGTGATTATTTAGCATCGTTTTAGTAACATTTCTGAAATAAATCTGTAAAGTCTGTATTTTTTGTTGTACTGAAGTACTGGATCAGTTCACTTAGTGGTCAGCAAACTATTGGAGAGATTTCTCTAAACACTGGGAAGCAAAGTCTCTCAGTTTTTGCCAAGGGCCTCTGGGTATGTGTTGGGCACGCCTTTAACACTAAGTCAGGCAGCCTGTCTGTAAATTCCATGGGATTTTCTATGTAGACAATCACATAATCTGCAAATAAAGGCAGTTTTACTTCTTCCTGCCATTCTCCATGTGCTTTATTTCTTCTGCTTTCCTTATTGCATTGGCTAGAAACTCCAATACTATTGAATAGAACAGAGGCATCCATTTTTTTTTAACCATGGGGGAATGCATTCATTCTTTGACTATTAAGAATAATGTCAGTTGCTGTTAACTGTAGCTTTTATTTTTATATGTCCTTGATTGGATTCAGGAAGGTGCTTTCTAATACTGTTTGCAGGAATTAATGTTAAATTTTGTCAAATGCCTTTCTGCATCGATTGAGATGATTATATCATTTTTCTTTCTTTACCTCTAGCAATATTCTTTGCTCTGAAATCTACTTTGCCTGTTATTAATATAGCCACTCCAGCTTTCTTTTAAGATGAGCATGCCGTATCTTTTTCAAACATGTTTGTCTATAGTATTTGTGAATTTATGTTTAAAGTTCATTTCTTAAAAGCAGCATGTAGTTTTGTTGTTTTTAACCTATTCCAACCATTTCTGCCTTTTTAAAGGATACTTAGTTCATTTAGATATAGTTTTTCATTGTTATTTTGATTTGTATTTCTCTAATGATCAGTGATATTGAATTTTTCTATGTATGATTGTAAGCCACGTGTATACTTAACTCAAATAACTTTTCTTTTGGATTGAAAAGAAAGCATGTATATTATAATCTGTGAAAATAAAAAATAATAAGTATTTAAAAGTAAGACTGTAACTACAGTAATAGTTTAGAGATGTGAGTGGTCTGTTTGGACTGAAGAAGTCAAATGTTTCATGAGGAAAATGGAATCTAAATTCAACTCTAAGACAACAGAAAAAGATGAAAGACACATAACAGGCTCAAACACAAGTAAGTGTATCCACAGAGGATGTCAGGATGATTGGCTAAGATGGAAAAGGGTTAGATTATGGAAGGCCAGGTCATAAAGAGCCCTGAAATTACAGGAGATGTTGAGGTGCCATGCAAACCTTCTGCAGGTTTTTTAATCAGGTGAAAGGTAAATATACACATAAATATCCAAAAGAAATAATGTCGAGAAACTTAGCTAGTGATTATAGGTAACCCAGAATAACAGAAGGTCCAAGCAAATGGGCTGACCCACAGGTCTGTCCTGGAATCCCTCTTATCTCTTTATTTCATTCAGCATCCAGTACTGTGGCTGTAATTACCATCTATATCACAAGGACTTCCAAATTCACCTCCACGCCTGCTCCTTTCCTGAACTCTGGCCTTTTACCCGACTGTTTATCTGACACACTCATACAGATGTACAATGAACATCTCACACTTAACATGTGCAAAACAGAATTCTTGATTTGCAGCTCCCCCAAACATGTTCTTATGTTCTTCCCCATTTCTGTCAATTTCACTACTATCCCCACAGTTACTCAAACCAAAACCTTATAAGTATTATATCCCTTCCTTAGCTTACCTCTTACATTTAATAATTGAAGATTCTTGTCAACTTTATCAAATCCTGCCCTGTTGTATCTTAACTCTATTTATCTCTGTCTTCACTTCCACCACTCTTGCCCTGGCCCTCACCATCTTTTGCTTAGACTACCCCAAAAGGTCTCCTGAGGATCTTCTTGCTCCCCATAATCCAGATGTTGCCCTCCTATCTCAGATCCTCACCTGGATTCTTATAGCTCTATGAGACCAAATCCCTCTCTATCTCTTGGATCTCACTTAGTTTTTGTTTGTTTGTTTGTTTGTTTTTTGAGACGGTGTCTCGCTCTGTCGCCCAGGCTGGAGTGGCGCGATCTCGGCTCACTGCAAGCTCTGCTTCCGGGTTCATGCCATTCTCCTGCCTCAGCCTCTAGAGTAGCTGGGACTACAGGCGCCCACCACCACGCCCAGCTAATTTTTTTTTTTTTTTTTTTTTTTTTGTATTTTTAGTAGAGACGGGGTTTCACCGTGTTAGCCAGGATGGTCTCGATCTCCTGACCTCGTGGTCCGTCCACCTCAGCCTCCCAAAGTGCTGGGATTGCAGGCGTGAGCCACCGCGCCCGGCCGGATCTCACTCCTTAGCAGTCTAGTACCACCCTCACCAAGCTTACTCTTCTTGCCTTAGCATCTGAAATACTCTCATACCAGGTTTTTGAAGGGCTGGGTCCTTTCTGTCATTCATGCTTCACCTTAAATGATACCATCTGAAAAAGCCCTCCCTTACCACCCAGTCTTAAGTAGTCATTCACTGTAGTCACTTTCTCACAATATCCCGTTTTGTTTTCACCAAAGCTGTCATCATTACCTAACGTTCTATTTATTGTTTGTCTCCTCCATATTTTTGCACCCCTTTACCCCAGATCAAATGTAAGCTCTTTCAAAGAAAGCACTTTTTAGGTCTTCTTCACTGTTACATCTCCAGACGCAAGACTCATTACACATTTATTGAATCAATTAATGGAAATACAGCACTTGATAAAGATGGGATCTCCAATCAGGAAGAAAAAAATAGATTCGACCAATAACTGAGACAAGTTGTGAAGGATGCAATAAGAAAAATCTGAAGAATGTTAGGGGAAATTTTCCTAGACTGACCCTTATCAGCTCAATCCAAATTCCCATCACCCACATAGAACCTGGGATTTCTCCTGTGCAATAGGGGCAAATCTGCATCCTAAACCCATCCCTTAACTGTTTCACTTAGGTGGCAAGGTCTTCTCCATAGTAATGAAACAACCAATAGCAGGTGCTTCCTTATCTGTGACATAGTCTATATGATTCTGACCAATAGCAGACTTCTGTCTTTACAAGCACACATGTGCATGTATGTTGTTTAAATTACAAAATTAAAGCTTGGAATTTAAATCAACCACATTGAACAACAGATCCCTGTGGAATAAATAAACTAAACATACAAACCAATGCACAAGATATAGTCACCACCAATACAATATCACTTCAACTGAGTTAGCAGTTAGCTCGAGCCTAGGACAAATTCTTGGAAAGACAGGAGCTTCATTTTTAACAGTGCATAACTGTGATTAGCATCAGCAAAGCCCGAGATGAGTAGAAGACTCAACTTGGTATCATTAATACAAATAAGTAGTGTTTCACTATTGTATTAGAAAAAAATTGTCTATTATAATAAAATTGCTTTTTTCTGAAAAAAAGAAGGCCATTACTTTTCAAAATTTAGAAATCCCCATGGGGCTAAGCGGCCTATACAACCTAGGTGGAGGGAAGGAATAATTCAGAAGATAGGGCTGAGTTTTCAGTCCTCTGGTAACCGCAGGCTGAGGGTAGAAAATTAGGGATAATGTGGCTTCACACATAAACCTTATGATAAGCAAAACATATCCCAGATTCTGTACTCAATGGCTTAATACTGGCTATCACTGGAACTACAGAGGGATGAAATTTTTTTTTTTTTTTTGAGACGGAGTCTTGCTCTGTCACCCAGGCTGAAGTGCAGTGGTGCGATCTCCGCTCACTGCAAGCTCCGCCTCCCGGGTTCACGCCATTCTCCTGCCTCAGCCTCCCGCGTAGCTGGGACTACAGGCTCCCGCCACCACGCCTGGCTAATTTGTTGTATTTTTAGTAGAGACTGGGTTTCACCGTGTTAGCCAGGATGGTCTCAATCTCCTGACCTCGTGATCCGCCTGCCTTGGCCTCCCAAAATGCTGGGATTACAGGTATGAGCCACCATGCCTGGCCGGGATGAAAGATTTTTTATAGCGGATTTGTATTTTTTTAAATTTCTATATGGTTTGAATGTTTTAATCAAGCATGTTTTATTTTTGTAATAATAATGAACTCAAAAAAAGCTAAAAGAGAAAAGTAGTCAAAATATACAGGAATCTACTATTTGTATCACTGCTTTTCAACAGAAATATAATGAGAGCCACAAGTGCTGTGATGCACACATTTATTTTTAAGTTTTCCAGTAGCCACATTTAAAAAGGTAAGAAAATACAGGTAAAATTAATTTAAGAATATATTTTATTCAACCCAATATATCCAAAATATTATCATTTAAACAGGGATTCAGTATAACAAGTATTGAGATATTTTACAGTCTTTCTTTTCTTACTAAGTCTACAAAATCTGGGGTGTATTTTATACTCATAGCATATCCCAATGAGAACTGGCCATGTTTCAGTTGCCTTAAGAGCCAAATGCATTAGTACTGTACAATGCAGATCTGTATCCTGAAAACATATTTTCACATTAATGAAAAAATGGGTTGATGAGAAGATCAGACAATTTATAAAACATAAAAAGTAAAGGGTCAGTAACTACATTGAAAAATGTAAAAAATTCAGCAGTAATAAAAATGTAATGAAAAACCATGAACTGTAATGTGTTCCAGGCCACATGCAGGTATAACTGAGGGATAGGGAAACAAACTAGTATTGCCCTTCTTAAAAAAAAAATCAACAACATGTTAACAAAAGCTTTAAGTGATTATTATTTATCATCTTGGCTGCAAAAAGTTCATTTTCTAAGAATTTTATACTAAGCTCTGATGGAACAAATGTGCAAGACAGTTACAAGGATGTTTAAATCTGTATCATTTATAAAAGGAAGAAATTGGCAATAACCTAAATGTTCAATCTCAGGTACCTAATTTAATCAGTAATGATAAATCCATAAAATTAAATGTCTGTCAGTTATTTTATATGATGACTAATGATTATTCTAGATATTAGATAATAAATAAACATATCATATGCCCATGAGTTATCTCTCTCCAAGACATGAGATCACTGATTTCAAATTTCAGTTTTTGCTTATTTGTATTTTCTAAAATTTCCACAATACACTTTTATTATACCCAAAGTCAATAATCAAAATGGCAAATCAAAGTATGTCAGAAAGACTGAAGATGAAGAAAGCTGGAAAAAGGTTAGCCTATTTTTAGAAGAAATTTAATGGTTGCCTCTGAATAAGTAATTTCAGTAGAAGGACAGTCTTTAGAAACCAAAATAATGGTTGAGAAGCAAAAAGAACTTAATCAGGAAGGAATTATGGAAAAATGCACATGGTAACAGTATATATCATACAGAGTGTTTCTTTCTGTTGGATTTTTAAATGAAAATATGCCCATTGTGGAAAGTTTAGAATAAATGAAAGAGAATAAAGAAGGAAAGAAAAATCACTTGCAGCTTCAACAGCAATCCCTATCCTCAACATCTTGGAGTGCTCCCTTTAGATCCTTTCCTGCATGGTGTCCAATAAATGTTTGTTGAACAAATGGGGGCAAAAGAGCCAAAATACACAAGGATGTCAGCACACTGAAGTAGGAAGGAGGGACAGAAATAGCAAGTCTTAGGAAATGCCTGGGTAGAAAATAAGGAGAAAAATTACACTTAATAGCCTATCATAATAACTGCATTTAAAGGTGGGAGGAGAGTCAATATATAATAAGTGTTATTTGATTTAAATATTTCCCTCTATTGCTAAATTTAAGTGTAGTTAAAATTTCCTATCTTTCTTTACATAATGCACTATCCACATCATTGAAAATTTCTGTGACTATCATGTTTCTAATAACATTATAATTTTTCAATGTTTAGATATTGCATAATTTGCATACACAATGCCATGATATTGAAATCACGTACTTACAATGCCAAGGGAACAGAACTGTTCATGACTCATTGTTGACCTCTATGATATCTACAAGACAGGTGTCCTGTCAGAAGAATGACTAAAAGGGTATTATTAAAACTCTTGATACATGTGGCTAAACTCCTTTGTAGGAAGTTTTAACCAAATCTTGCTCTGAAGCAGTGAGATTGACAATGTACAGTATGTGTATTTCTATTTATTGGGTGACAGACTCATGAAAAGCTAAATGCCTAAAGAAAGGAGGCTGTGCAAGACAAAGCTGAGAATGCTGGAGTAAGAAGGCGTCATCATGCCTGCAAAGCCATAGAACAGAGACGAGCGGGAAGAGATGGGTGAGTAAAGGAGGGAAGGAAGTTTGAAAACAAAAGGAAATGTGAACTTAGTTAAGGAATAACACATCTTCCTCTGAGAAATATGAAGGAGAAACTAATAGGATAGCAAGATAAAGAATAAGTTAAAACAGATGTGACTATGAGATGAATTCCTCAGACAACATTGTAAGAAATGCCTTCTTCACTGACCAATTCCAAGAACTTCATGCTTCTATTTCTCAGCTGGACAAGTGACTGTTAGGGGTGCCCAGCCCATCATCCACAACTCCTCTTCTAGCTCCAGCTGGGAGATAACACTGGCTTTGAAGGGATGACAGCCCACCCATGGGGAAAGAAAGATATAACAAATATCTGAAAATTCAGCCCTAACCCCTTAGTATTTGGTTCACTGAATGACGGCTACTGTGAGGTTTAACGAAGGATTAGTACAGAAAGCTCCTAATATCAACTCTTTAAAAATAAAGACAGTTTACCTGGGGGAAAATGTATTTGGAACATCTTGTGTCTTGGGGGCCAACTAGACTTTAAAACCTTTGGTTTTGGGGACTATATAAGCCCAGCAGAGTAAAATGCTATGAAGACGCATGGCTGTTAATAACTGAGGAAGCAAAGACCCTCAAATAGGAAGATTTTCAGTTACAAAAGAAAATGGCTCTTACCCACGTAGATTAGATTCCTACAGTTCTTCAGCGCCACTTCTCTGTACAGATTCCTCTGTGGTGGGCTCAGTTGTCTCCACTCCTCCTCAGTAAAGTCTACAACAACATTCCTGAATGTCACTGGCTCCTAAAATATAAGCATATTCACCCTCTATTAGCTATCCAGAAAGTGTTCCTGACACAATGTGTAAAGCTGATAGTCACAGGAAAGGTGGAGGAGAAACCAAACAGAAAGTTTTGGGTTTTTTGTTTTGTTTTGTTTTGTTTGAGATGGAGTGTCACTCTTGTTGCCCAGGCTGGAGTGCAGTGGTGCAATCTTGGCTCACTGCAACGTCCACCTCCTGGGTTCAAGCTATTCTCCTGCCTCAGCCTCCTGAGTAGCTGGGATTACAGGTGCCCGCCACCACACCTGGCTAACTTTTTTGTATTTTTAGTAGAGACAACTTTTCACCATGTTGGCCAGTATGGTCTTGAACTCCTAACCTCAGGTGATCCACCGGCCTAGACCTCCTAAAGCACTGGGATTACAGGCACTGGCCACCATGCCCTTTTTTTTTTTTTTGGAGACAAAGTCTTGCTCTGTCACGCAGGCTGGAGTGCAGTGACACGATCTCAGCTCACTGCAGCCTCCACCGCCCAGGTTCAAGTGGTTCTTGTGCCTCAGCCTCCCAAGTAGATGGGATTACAGACACACGCCACCATGCCTGGCTAGCTTGTTTTATATTTTCAGTAGAGATGGGGTTTCACCATGATGTCCAGGCTGGTCTCGAACTCTTGAGCTCAGGCAATCCACCAGGAGTCCATGCCTGGCCCCCGAAGTATTTTTGACAGTGCTCAGACTTTGTGGTTACCTGAAGAAGAAGCCACCGAGAGGAAATTCCAACTCTATATAAATTCACTCATTTCAGCCATATGTCTTTCCCTTCCTGTCTCAAAGGAAAAGTTCCCCTTCTATGTATCCTCTTATTGCGTGTTCTAGGTGTTCTCTGATACTCCCCAGGCATTCACTCTCACAAATTATCCCCATTTTTGTCAATCTTCAAACTATTCCTCTTTGGAAACCCTTCTTCGGCTTATAAACAAGAATGTTCAAATGAATCTCTTCCTAAATGATTTATCTGACAGAAAAAAAAGAATCCTTTGAAAATCAGTTTAGGAATGACAGTAACAATGCTGATGGGCCATCATTTAATAGGCACTATTAAAACATGGGGAGATGCAGGTAGAGTAGGCAGCTTGAGAAGAAAAGTCAAGGAAATATACCATCAAGAGCAGAAGCCCTTATACACTACGCTCCTGCATACACTGGGAGGGGCTGCCGGGGGCCTGCCAATTTTTGAGGCAACAGGTAGAGTTGGGAGAATGAGACCCCAGGAGTATTTATTCAAACTTGGGAGGGGAAAGAATAGTTTTCAGGTCTACAACAAAGAGCTAAAGGTTTTCTTAGACAGGTTCTCCCCCACCCCAAGGCCTCTGCTATTAAAATGGAACAGAGAATGCAACATCAAATGCATTAGATGCAGCTTAGAAGAGAAGATAAATGTCACAAATAGTTTTGGAGGAGTGTCTACAAGAACCCATCTGTACTAATCACAGCCAATTAGGGGTCTGGCTAAAACCAGCCACGTTAGGATCAATAGCATTTTTTAAAAAGGATCCTGTCATTATCATTATGCACAGAAATGACAACAATACAGGAGAGAAAGAACATGCTATGAAAAACAGCAAAGGATAAACACATTCTGGGAAAACTAAGATCTGAAGAATACAAGAAATCTAAAAATGCTTGCACTATAGAGTAATTCAATAAGGACATGAATTTAATGAAATACACATACCATCCAACATGATTTTTTTATAAAGAGAGATGGAAAGCTATGAATTACTCTGAGAACAAAAATGTATTATGGAGCTAATAAATTTAGTAGGGATTCTCAAACATGCAAAGACAAAGAGAAGAACATTTTCTTCTCATTATTCAAGACATAGGTTGAGAGAAGAACATTTTAACTACTTGATACTGAAATCCACCACCCCACCCAAGAAAAAAGGAAGGATCACAATGAAGAACTAGGGAATAAAATTACTACACAATGAATGGTAATGAGGGCTGTTTTTTTCCCCAATCTTTATATATTTTATTTTTCTTTCTTGGCTTACTGTATTGTTGTTAAGACCAGACATATTTTTCTTTTTTGTCCTTGCAAGAGGGTGGTTGGAACCACTTAATTGATCAATGTAGAACACATAGTATAATGAGACTTTAGATGTTAAATTGAGAAAAACAGTTACAGGAATAAATATGGGTCCAGAACGAAAACTTAAATAAGTAAATCTTGACAAAGTAAAAATAATCTTGCAACAATTTAAAAAACAGTCCATAGAGTACAAAAGAGAGGGAGAATAAATAAATAAATAAATAAATAAATAAATAAAGCAAGGTTGAATGTCTAATCATGTGGACACAAACACCGTGAGTCTCTCATAACTGTCTTACCTTTTTTCTTTCACTCTTAGAGAAATATTACAAAAACAAGAATTTTCTCTTGTTCAATATAGTTCTCTTGAAGAACAGCAATTTCTTTAGTTCTCTAGTTACTTTTTCTTTTTAAATTCGAGTAACATTAATTTTTTGTTATTAAACCTATTTATTACTAAGCAATGCCAGTTTTCTTTCTGTCTCTTCATTCATTCATCTGTTCATCTCTTTTTTTGCCTTACTACAATGCCCAACACTTATCTCCATAAATGGGCATGGAGAGAGACAGCCAGATGTTCAAAGTTAACACTGACGGGAAATGCATGCACTTTCTGCTTTGTCAAACTACTATGTACTGCTGATTGTTAAAATAATATAGTTTAAAAAATAAAAATAAAGGACTTCCACTTCCAGACAAAATGGAGTAAACACCTTTCTCTGTTTCTCCTATTAAGTGTAGATAACCATCTTGGAAGTTATATTTGAAACAAACATAAGATGACTATGAAAGGTGGAGAAAGGCAGGCTGGCTAGGGCCCCTGGGACCTGGGTGTTTTTATCATCTCATGTATTCTGTAGTTGGAGCTGAAGAAGAATCAACCTGGAAATGGTAATGGAAATAGAAGAAAATATATAAAAGCCCCAGTAAATGATCAGCCTAACAAGCCAGAAAACTTTTAGACAGTAACCACCCAACTCTACGAAAACACCACAGGAAAAAATAAAAATGTGGCTCCATCCCCACCACCCTCAGCTAAGGAGGAGGCAGGGAGGCAGACTTCCACGCTCACCCCACCACCCAGGGCTCTCTAACAAGATAATTTTAAAGAACATCCCATGAGATGGCACCAGTGAGCAATTACATAAATGCTTGAATCAAAAGAAAAGGTAGAAAAATAGAAGTAAAATAGAAGACATAATGAAGAATCAAATAAAAATTTTAAGAATAAAAATGTGAGGCCAGGCACGGTGGCTCACGCCTGTAATCCCAGCACTTTGGGAGACTGAGGCAGGCGGATCACAAGGTCAGGAGATCCGGACCATCCTGGCTAACACGGTGAAACCCTTTCTATACTAAAATTACAAAAAAATTCACTGGGCATGGTGTAATCTACTCATCTGACAAAGGGCTAATTTCTAGAACCTACAAAGAACTCAAACAAATTTACAAGAAAAATACAAACAACCCAATCAAAAAGTGGGCAAAGAATATGAACAGCTACTTCTCAAAAGAAGACATTTATGCAGCCAACAGACACATGAAAAAATGCTCATCATCACTTGCCATCAGAGAAATGCAAATCAAAACCACAATGAGATACCATCTCACACCAGTTAGAATGGCAATCATTAAAAGGTCAGGAAACAATAGGTGCTGGAGAGGATGCGGAGAAATAGGAACACTTTTACACTGTTGGTGGGACTGTAAACTAGTTCAACCATTGTGGAAAACAGTGTGGTGATTCCTTAAGGATCTAGAACTGGAAATACCATTTGACCCAGCCATCCCATTACTGGGGATATACCCAAAGGATTATAAGTCATGCTGCTATAAAGACACACGCACACGTATGCTTATTGCAGCACTATTCACAATAGCAAAGACTTGGAATCAACCCAAATGTTCATCAATGACAGGCTGGATTAAGAAAATGTGGCACATATACACCATGGAATACTATGCAGCCATAAAAAAGGATGAGTTTGTGTCCTTTGTAGGGACATGGATGCAGCTGGAAACCATCATTCTCAGCAAACAATCGCAAGAACAGAAAACCAAACACCGCATGTTCTCACTTACAGGTGGGAATTGAACAATGAGATCACCTGGACACAGGAAGGGGAACATCACACACCAGGGCCTGTTGTGGGGTGGGGGTAGGGGGGAGGGATAGCATTAGGAGATATACCTAACGTAAATGACGAGTTAATGGGTGCAGCACACCGACATGGCACATGTATACATATGTAACAATCCTGCACGTTGTGCACATGTACCCTAGAACATATGTATAATTAAAAAATAATAATAAAAAAAAATTGACATTAAAAAAACCAAAAAACAAACATAAGATGAATATGAAAGGTGGAGAGAGGCAGGCTGGCTAGGGCCCCTGAGACTTGGGTGGTTTTGTCATCTCATGTATTCTATAGTTGCAGCTGAAGAAGAATCAACCTGGAAATGGTAATCAACCTGGTAATGATAAAAAAAAAAAAGCCCCAGTAAAGGATCAGCCTAACAAGCCAGAAAACTTTTACACAGTAACCACCCAGCTCTAGGAAAACACCGAGGGGAAAAAAATGTGGCTCCATCCCCACCGCCTTCAGCTAAGGAGGGGACAGGGAGGCAGACTTCCATGCTCACCCCACCACCCAGGGCTGTCTAACAAGAGAATTTTAAAGCACTTCCCATGAAAAGGCTCCAGTGAGCAATTACATAAATGCTTGAATCAAAAGAAAAGGTAGAAAAATAGAAGTAAAATAGAAGATAATGAAAAATCAAATAAAAATTTTAAGAATAAAAACATGAGGCTGGGCACGGTGGCTCACGCCTGTAATCCCAGCACTTTGGGAGGCTGAGGCAGGCGGATCACAAGGTCAGGAGATCCAGACCATCCTGGCTAACATGGTGAAACCCTTTCTATACTAAAATTACAAAAACATTAGCCGGGCATGGTGGCTGGCACCTGTAGTCCTGTTGGCTCAGGAGGCTGAGGAAGGAGAATGGCGTGAACCTGGGAGGTGGAGCTTGCAGTGAGCCAAGACTGCGCCACTGCACTCCAGCCTGGGCAACAGTGCAAGACTCCATCTAAAAATAAATAAATAAATAAAAAATAAAAACATGAAATAATTGCACCTGTAATCCCAGCACTTTGAGAGGCCATGGTGGGCAGATCACCTGAGATCAGGAGTTTGAGACCAGCCTGGCCAACATCATGAATCCTTGTCTCTACTAAAAATATAAAAATTAGCCAGGTGTGGTGGCAGGTGCCTACGATCCCAGCTGCTTGGGAGGCTGAGGCAGGAGAATCACTTGAGCCCGGGAGGTGGAGGTTGCAGTAAGCAGAGATCATGCCACTGCACTTCAGCCTGGGTGACAGAGCAAGATTCCATCTCAAATAAAATTTCAAAACAAAATGAAAGAATTGAAATAAATAGCTCAATAGACAGGCTCTACAACAGAGTGGAAAGGAGAGAGGAGAGAACCAGTGAACCTGAAAATAGAAACTACCCTGACCAACAGAGAGAAGGGAGACAAAAATAGAAGAAATAGATCCACAGGGACTTTTGGGATTATGTCCTGTGACTTTAAAAAAACTGAAATCATACAGAGTATGCTTTCTAACCAAAATAGGATCAAATTAGAAATCAATAGGAAAAAGGTAACAGGAAAATTTCCTAACACTTAGAAACTAATCAACTCCCTTCTACATAATCCGTGGGTCAAAGAAGAAGTCTAATCTCATGAGAAATAGAAACAAACAAACAAAGAATAACAAAAATATCTACCTAGAACAAAATGAAAATACAGCACATAAAAATGTGTGATATACCAGTATACAAGAGCTGTGAGGGAAATTTATAGCACTAAATGCTTATATTAGAAAACATTTCAAATCAATACTTGAAGCTTCCACATACAGAAAATAAAACAAAAAGAAAAATAAAACCAAAGTATTGGGGGAACCAGCCCCCAGTATTTCAATGTAGGTTCTTTTCTATTTTCCCTAAGTGTCCGCTGGTCTGAGAAATAAAGAGAAAGAGTACAAAGAGATAAATTTTTACAGCTGGGCCTCCAGGGGTGACATCACATATTGGCAGGTTCTGTGATGCCCCTTGAGCCACAAAACCAGCAGGTTTTCATTAGAAATTTCAAAAGGGGAGGGGGGTAAGAACAGGGAGTAAATCACAAATATCACATGCTTCAAGGAGCAATAAAAGATTACAAGGGCAGAAGGGCAGAGTGAGATCACAAGACCAGGGCGAAATTAGAATTACTGATGAGGTTCCATGTCCCACTGGGCACGTATTGTCTTGATAAACATCTTAACAGGAAACAGAGTTCTAGAGCAGACAACTGGTCTGACTAGAATTCACCAGGCTGGAATTTCCTAATCCTAGCAAGGCTGAGGGAGCTGTAGGAGACCAGGGCATATTTCATTCCTTGTCCTCAACCACATAAGACAGACACTCCCAGAGCAGCCATTTTAGAGACCTCCCCTTGGGAACGTATTCCTTTCCCAGGACTATTCCTTGCTGAGAAGACAATTCAGCGATATTTCTCCTATTCGCTTTCTGTAAGAAGAGAAATATGACTCTGTTCTGCCTGGCACTGTAGGCAGTTAGACTTTATGGTTATCTCCCTTGTTCCCTGAAAATCACTGTTATCCTATTCTTTTCAAGGTGCCCAGATTTCATATTATTCAAACACATATGCTTTGTAAACAATTTGTGGACATAATGCAATCATCACAGGGTCCTGAGGTGACATACATCCTCAGCTTACAAAGATGACGGGATTAAAGTAAAGACAGGCATAGGAAATTAAAGTAAAGACAGGAATACGAAATTTTAAGAGTATGGATTAAAGTAAAGACAGGCACAAGAAATTATTAAAGACAGGCATAGGAAATTATAAGAGTATTGATTGGAGAAGTGATAAATGTCCATGAAATCTTCACAATTTGTGTTCAGAGATTGCAGTAAAGACAGGCATAAGAAATTATAAAAGTATTAATTTGGGGAACTAATAAATGTCCATAAAATCTTCACAATTTATGTTCTTCTGCTGTGGCTTCAGCCGGTACCTCCATTCGGGGTCCCTGACTTCCTGCAACACCAAAGCAAGCAAAAAACAATACAAATGAGATCACGAAATTGAAAACAGAAAAATAGAGAAAAATGAAAAAAAAGCATTTTTTAAAAGACCAGTAAAATTGATAAACCTCTAATATGACTAATAGAAATAATAAGAGAGAAGACACAAATCACCAACATTAGGAATGCACCAGGGGATATAACCACAGATCATGAAGATATAAAAATTATATTAAGGAAATATTATGAATAATTCTCCAGATATAATAAACCTGACAAGTAAGATGAAATGGGCTAATTTCTCAAAAAACACAAATAACCACAAACATCTATTATTAGGAAATAAACAATTTAAATAGCACTACTCAAATAATTATTAAGAAATCATTAAGAAAATTATTAAGAAAATCAAGGCCAGGCACAGTGGCTCATGCCTATAATCCCAGCACTTTGAGAGGCTGAGGTGAGAGGGTTGTTTGAGCCCAGGAGTTTGAGGCCGCAGTGAGCTATAATCACATCACTGCACTGCAGCTTAGGCCACAGAGCAAGCCCCTGTTTCTAAAAAACACAACAGGCCAGGTGCAGTGGCTCATGCCTATAATCCCAGCACTCCAGGAGGCCGAGGCAGGCAGATCACTTGAGGTCAGGAGTTCTTGACCCACCTGGCCAATATGGGGAAACCTCATCTCTACGAAAAATAAAAAAAATTAGCCGGGTGTGGTGACGCATGCCCGGAGTCCCTGTTACTGAGGAGGCTGAGGCAGGAGAATCGCTTGAACCTGGGAGGCAGAGGTTGCAGTGAGCTGAGATCATGCCACTGCACTCCAGCCTGGGTGACACAGTGAGACTCCATCTCAAAAAAATAAAAAATAAAATAAAAAAGCAGGTCAAATTCATAATTTAAAAACTCCCAAAAGGAAATCTCCAGTCACAGACAGATTTACTGCCAAACTCTACCAAATGCTTAAAGAACTAACACCAATTCTACACAATGCCTTCCTGGAAATAGAAAAGGAGACTGCTTCCCGTGTATTTAATGAGACCAGTAACCTTAATACCAAAATTAAGCAAAGACAAGAAAAACAAAAAAAAAACACACACACAAAACAACAGACCAGTATCTCTCTATATTTAGATGCAAAATTTCTTAGCAAAATGCAAGCAAATATATATTGTTCAACATTTTATAAAAGAATCAAATGGCATGACCAAGGGGGATTCCTTCCATAGATTCAAAGCTGGTTCAATATTTTAAAAATCTATGTAATTAACCATACAAACATGTCAGAAAAGAAAAATCACATGATCATACTCATTGATGTAGAAAAAGCGTTTGATAAAACTCAATACTTATTCATGATAAAAACGCTCAGAAAATTATCAACAGCGTAGAACTTCCACAACTTGATAAAGAACATCTACCCCAAACCTATAGGTAACATAATATTTAAAGAAAGAATGTATGTGTTCTGCCTAAGATAAGGAAAACACAAGGATGTCCACTTTTCACCACTATTATTCAATACTGGAATTTCTAGCAAGCATGGTAAGTCAAGAAAAAAAAACATACAGATTATAAAGGAAGATGTAAAACTGTCCCTATTTGGAAATAATATAAGGAACTATGGGGAAAATCCCAAAGGATCTTCAAAATAATTCATTCAACTAATAAGTGATTTCAGCAATATGAGCATACAAGATCAACATGGAAATAAACTCAGATTCAAGAAATCAATCAGAGGCATATATGAATTGAAAAATATACCATAAAGCAATTCCTTTTTGCAAGTGATGTGACAGCATATCCAGAAGCCTTAACAATAAAAAGATAAAAGTAGTTCAAACAATAAATTCAGCAAGGTAAAATGATAAAAAGTTAACCAACAAATATCAATAGTCTTCAAACATATAATTAATAAGTTAGAAAAAATAACACTACAAAAATCCCATTACAGTAGCAAAAAATAATTTAGGAAAAAGGTTAATTAGAAATGCACAAAAACGTTGTGATGAAAACTTAAACACACTTCTGAAAGGTACAGAAGCAGAAAGGCACACATTGAATAATATGAAAATACATGTGGACAACATGCAGTGTGTCTAGAGTTTCAGAATAATGAAAATAACCTAAATTCTCTTCTATAGAATGGTTGAATAAGGTATGGTACATACTTGTTATGGGTAGACTATGTCTTCCAAAAGGATGTTAGAGTCCTAACACCCAGTACCTGTACATGTGACCTTGTTTGGAAACAGGTCTTTGCAGATGGTTAAGATGAAGTGATCAGGGAGAGCCCTAATCCGATATGACTGGTATCTTTTTAAGAAGGAGAAAATCGGACACAGAACAGCCACGTGCACAGAAAAAAAAGTCACGTGAAGATAAAGGCAAAGACTGGAGTGATGTGTCTACAACCCAAAGAATGGTACTGTCAGCAAACCACTATAAGCTAGGACAGAGGCACAGAACACATTCTCTCAGAAGGACCTCAGAAGGAACAAACCCTGCTAACACCCTGGTCTCAGACTTCTAGCTGCAGAATTATGAGAGAATAAATTTCTGCTAAGCAACCCAGTTTGTGGTACTTAATTATGGCAGCCCTAGCAAACTAATATCATACTCAATGCATACTACGGTACTATAAAAATGAACAAGCAAAATTTCATGGAATTCATATGCAGTGATTTCTAGGATACAGTTAGGTGAAATAAGTAAAATGCAAAAAAATTACAGGATGCTACCTTTTGTATGAAACGAAGCATCAACAAAATTTACATGTATTAGCTAATTTTTGCAAGGAAAAATAAAAAAATGAAACTGAATCTAATGAGACTACCTATAGGAGCGGATTGGATGAGGAAGAAATGGAAGGAGAAAGGGGGAATGATAATTCCATATGAATTGTTTTTGTGTAATTCTGAATTCTGGATTCTTATTAACGTCACATATAATTTTAAAAAATCATGAAGAACAGAGGGACATTTCTAAATAGAATTGTATTAGTTAGCCTGGGCTGTTGCTGCTATAACAGAACACCACAGCCTGGGCAGCTTAAATAACAGTTACCCAGTTGTGTCACAGTTCTGGAAACTGGCAGTACCAGCTAGGGTGTTGGCAGCTTGGTTTCTTCTGAGGGGTCTCTCCTTGGCTTGCAGATGGTCTTCCCTCTGTGGGTGCCTGAGTCCAAATTTCCTCTTATAAGGATACTAGTCAGACTGGATTAGGGCCCACCCTACCAGCCTCCTTTTGATTTACTTACCTCATTAAAAACCCTATCTCCAAACACAGTCACATTTTGAGGTACTAGCGTTTAGGGCTTCAACATATGAATTTTGGGGTGATACAATCCAGCCCATAACCAGAATACGAACAAAACTATATTACAGGCCAGGTGCAGTGGCTCATGCCTGTAATCCCAGCACTTTGGGAGGCCAAGGCGGGTGTATCACGAGGTCAGGAGATCGAGACCATCCTGGCTAACACGGTGAAACCCCGTCTCTAGAAAAATACAAAAAAAAAAAAAAAATAGCCGGGCACAGTCTTGGGTGCCTTAGTCCCAAGGAGGCTGAGGAGGAGAATGGTGTGAACCCAGGAGGCGGAGCTTGCAATGAGCCCAGACCAAGCCACTGCACTCCAGCCTGGGTGACAGAGCGAGACTCCATCTCAAAAAAAAACAAAAAGATGATAAGAATCATACGCAAATGCTAAATTATAGTTAGTAGGTTTGCTTTCCATAGGCCAGGCATATGGGTTAAAAGAAAAACTAGGATTGTACGATTGAGCAAATGAGTAAACATATTTAGGATAATGGGAGCCTGGTTCTCCATTTTGAAGAAAGGACTAACACAAGCAGCCAGGAAGGAGAGGCATGAACTCCATGGTACTAGACTAGTCTCAGCATGAATTAAAGTTTTTTATAGACAGACAAAGATATGTGTGTATACATATGTATGTGTGTATGGATGTTTATACAGATTTGTTCCCTGGGAGAGTCTGTAAGTGATGATACTGTAGTGGCAATGTGTACACCTAGCACCCAGATTTGGTTTCAACAATTCCATTCACCACAAAAAGGAATCAAAGCTCTTTGGAGAAATGGCAGATTCCAGGACTGGGACAGGGAAAGAACAAAATAAGCCTAAAATATCTCGTTGGGCAAAAAAAATAAAAAATAAAAAATAAGGAAACAATAAAAATAATAGGTATATGTCAAAAGGATACAGAAGCCAATTTGAATGGACTCCCATGGAAGAAATCTGGGTAATTTCAGCATTAAAATCAATAATAATAGTAACATGTCATAACCTATTGAATAAAATAAAGATCTATGAGTGCCTACCGATATAAAAAAATAAATAAATGAAGTAGAAGGGAAAGTTCTTACTCATAGAAGAAATAATTACAAATGTAGAAAGAATAGCATTTTAAAAGTCACCATTTTTCAGTCTTCATTGTAATAACTGGCTTATATAGGAATCATTATATAGGAATGCTATAGGTAGTGGTTAAAATTTTGATAGAAAGAAATTTAAATATCTTCAAAATATTTTCCCACAAATTACTTATTAATTACAACTTAACATCTTGTGACCATGAGCACTTAATATCTCTAAATTTTCCCTCACCTTCAAAACGGAAATAATTAACTACCTTTTACAGTTCCCCTAAGACATAAATACAGGAAGTGATAAAGTCTCTAGAAGTACCTAACAGTAGGTGCTTATCAAATGCTAATCCATTTTCCCTTTTCTAAAAAGCGAGCACAAATCAGCTGAGTAATTAAGATAGAATTTCAGAAGTTAAAAAAAAAAAACACACAATCCATGTGTAATTGTGTCAAGGCTTCCTCCTCCAGAGGAAGCATAGAGAAGACAGAGCTGACATAGAAGAAAGACGCCACGAATGTCCAAGGCACCAGATCAACTTACAGCAGCCAGTCTGGGTTTCAGGAATAAAGTGAACATTTTAATCCACTAGGCCCATTAGCTGCCCTATTACCTAAGCCCTTGTTTTCCCCACTGACCTATGTTAAAAGGCATTTTGTACCTATTTTTGCACGTTTCCCTCCCAGAGTCTTCTGTAACTTTCACCTTTTGACTCAGGCTTTTAGGTTAAGCTGTCCATGTTAAGACATGTTTTATGTCCGTGTTAAGACATATTAAAACATGTTTTAGACAAATACTCATGTGTATGGGCAAAAAACTCGAGGACTGTATTTTCAACTAATTGTAAAACAGGTTATTTTAGTTTCTATTATGTGGAAAGTGTAAAACATTCCAGCGAAGGGTTTTAATGTAGATTTTTTTTTGCACTCATGCTGTTGATTGCTAAATGTAATAGTCTGATCATGACCCTGAATAAATGTGCCTTTTTTTTTCAAATGTGCTGTGTAAAGCTGGTTTACTCTGAAGCCATCTTGGTAAATTTGTGATGTTGTATTGACTTCACACTCAACAGTGTGAAGTTAGAATTCCTCCAGGGTGATGCCAGATTCTATCTGGAATTTATTTACAACCTGCTTGGGTGGAGACACCATTGTCTTCAGAAACCTTGGTGTAGTTGAACTGATAAGTACTGTCCCGACCTGATATCTAAAAAATAAGAACAAAAATGGGCAAAAACATAAGGAAATGAAAATATAGTTAATTAAAGCTGGAAGAGAAATGAAAGAAAGAAAAAGTTACCTTCTAAAGAAAAAGAGAACCACAAAAGAGAATAGACTCAAATGAAAAAATAATGACTAGCATTGAAGAAAGGTAGAAGAACAACCGGGAGAATGAAAATGACATAAGGAAAAAACAGGTCACAGAAAAGTGGTAGAAATCAAAGTTAAGCAAAGGCACTATTCACAAAATTGGAGTCCCAGGAAAAAAGTAATAAAACAATGGCATAAACTAATAAGAGATAATATTTTAAAGTATGTTGCAAGAAATTTATGCTGAAATAAACTCGAGTCAACTGAGTATTTGGGAAAATTCTCCTAAAACAGTAAACTTTAAGTCATAAGCTAGTAAAATCATGAGCCTTTATAGATTTTTGAACCAAACAATATTGACAAGAATGCACATCAAAACTTGCTATGGCTAAAACCAAATATATCAACATAACTATCCACGTACTAGGATTAAAAAAAAAACAAAAGGTGAAGAGTAAGTTACAATTGTGTAGTTAAGGGCACATGAAGTAAAATGGGACATTTAAAGATAAACTCTTCCTGGTCTTCAAGATAAAAGATCACATAAAACACACCTTTTTTCTTTTTTTTTTTTTTTTTTAGACGGAGTCTTGTTCTGTCACCCAGGCTGGAGTGCAGTGGCATGATAATGGCTCACTGCAACCGTGACCTCCCAGGTTCAGGTGATCCTCTGGCCTCAGCCTCCTGAGTAGCTGCAACTATAAGCATGTACCACCACGCCTGGCTAATTTTTGTATTTTTTTACAGTCAAGGTTTCGCCATGTTGGTCTTGTCTTGAACTCCTGGCCTCAAGCAATCCTCCTCCCTTTGCCTCCCAAAGTGCTAGGACCAGAGGCGTGAGCCACTGCACTCGGCCAGTGAAAATGTTTTGAAATAGACAAAGGTGATGGTCACATAAACCCAGTGAATGTGATCATTGCGGTTAAATTGTACATTTTTAAAGGATTAATTTTGTCATGTAAATTTTACCTCAAAAAAAAAAAAAAAAGAAAGAAAAAAAGAAGAGATGATCCAACAATAAAAATCCAAAGGTGAAACTGTGTAGACCAAGCAAACTGGATGGAGAACCCTGAATAAAGGAGTTAAAATGAAACAGAGCTTTATATCTGATAAAAATGTGTTCTGAAAAGTTTGTTGTGAATTGAACTTTTAATTATTATATTTTCTCCTTTGACTTGTAGTAACATTTTTCCAGCTTGAGGTATGAGGACTCATAGAAATTATGTATCTTCAATGAATACAATGTATGCAATGTATGCTTTAATATATGTATAAATTATGAAATGATTACTGACAATCAGGCTAACTTTTTAAAGATATTTTTATTTCAGGTTGGCCCTCAATTGGTAGAAATTCACAACTCTTCAGTTTTAGGTCTCTCTGCCTCCCATTTCAGAATGGTGCAGCAGAATTGCATTATTTTGAATACCATATTATATAATTTGTGATTATTCCAATTATTCCAATAAAGGTTGCTTTGCATGAATAAAATACAGTGTACAACCATGTGTGGATAAATGCATAAGATACTTAAGAACAGAAGTGTTAATAAAAAAGGCGTGGTTGCTAATCCCAGCAACTTGGGAGGCTGAGGCAGGCGGATCACCTGAGGTCGGGAGTTTAAGACCAGCCTGACCAACATGGAGAAACCCGGTCTCCACAAAAAATACAAAATTAGCCAGGTGTGCTGGTGCATGCCTGTAATCCCAGCTATTTGGGAGGCTGAGGCAGGAGAATTGCTTGAACCGGGGAGGCAGAGTTTGCGATGAGCTGGGATCGTGCACTCCACCCTGGGCAACAAAAGTGAAACTCATTCTCAAAAAAAGAAAAAAAAGAGTAAATTCTGACACATGCTACAATATGGATGAAACTTGAGGGCATGATGCCAAGTGAAACAAGCCAAACACAGAAAAGAAAAACAGTATGTGATTCCACATTATATGAGGCACCTAGAGTAGTCAGATTCACAGGGAAGGTAGAACAGTGGTTGCCAAGAGCTGGGTCAGAGGAGAATGGGCAGCTGTTGTGTAATGGGAACAGAGTTTCAGTTCTGGTGAGATGAAAAAGCTCAGGAGAAGGGTGGTGGTGACTGTTGCACAACAAAGTGAGTGTAGTTAAAGCCACTGAATTATACACTCAAAAATGTTAAAAATTTTACTTTACATATATTCGACCACACACACACAAATGGAGCCATGAAGTTTCACGTATCTTAACAGGACAAATCAAAATCAGTTTTCGGAATACACTATTTTCATTTTTCCTTTACTTTATGCCAAGAAGTGTAAGTTACAAAACAAAAATGCATCTTTATCTGCATTCAGTTCTTGCACTAAGTATATGGCCTGTTGGAAGTCATACTCTTCCCAAACCGTCAATCATTAAAGTGTACAGTTCTAAAAATACAGATATAAAAATACCTTTTCCCGAATATTCATTTTTTTATTTATATTTTCACCTTTCGATTTCGTGTATCACCTAAGAAGTGAGTGAGTATGCCTCATGGTTAAGAATGTGGGCTCTGGTGCTAGAAGGATTTATCACGAATGTCCCGGAGTAACTCTGGGCCTTTACCACTTGGCGCGTAATCTCAGATTAAGGGAAACACTTGCCTCTCATAAAAGGAGAAAGAGGAAAAAAAGGATGAAAAGAAAGTGAGACTCAGAAAACTCTAGTTTCTGTCATAACTTATTTTATCTAGACAATTAAAAAAATGAAGGAAGAGAGAAATCAAGTAAGTTTCTAAAACCACATGCTTTATCTTTCCATTTATGCACGCGATGATAAACTTACTAGGGCACGTGGAAAAGTAACTCCTTCTGTATTCCTCACAACACTGACCTTTCTTTGAGTGTTCCCAACAGAATGCTGGTCATGCTTGCAGTTCAGCTGAATTTTTTTTTCTTTAACAAGACTTGCTCTCCTTTCTGGTTTCTCCCCAGCCTCTTTATGGGTGCCCGGTAAAATAACACTTACCTCCCGGCTTCCATTTACTTCCGTCCCTGCCCTGCCGGACCCGCTGGGCAAGATCCCCTGCCTCTCCGGCCCACATACTAGAAGGTGCAGCGCCCAGGGCGCACAGCTCCCAAGTGGCAATGGGACTCACGCACGAGGCCATCCCCGAGCTAAGCTGAGGTGTTTCTGGAAGGTACCCTCTGCCTAGGTGCCGGCAGCAGCCGTGGAACGCGCCCCGGGGGACAGAATGCATCATCAAGGTGCTTTGACCACCTTGAGGCCTCCTTCTCCCCCTGGCCTCCGTTCCCACATGCCCGACCCACAGCGACCTTCACTGGCGCCCGGTATTCACCTAGAGACGTCGGCGGCCGCAGCCTCCAGCACGCCCGCCATCTCCACTGCGACCCCAGTAGCGGCTGACCCAGCTAATTGCGCCCTGGAGGGCGGGGCGGGGCGGGGAGACCCCCACCCGGCAGGGGGCGTGGCGAAGGCCGCTGATTTCCTACTGCATATAACACACCCACTATACCTAAAGCAGAAATTAGAGCCAAGAGGCGCCATCCCTTGTGGGCCCCTGAAAAGTACAAAACGAAGTTTGGGGACAGTTCAAAGGCGCTTAAGTTGACCAGTGGCAATTTTTGTTTCCCGCCCCCCTGCACACGCGAAAGCGCTTGCGCTGCCATTGGCTCCCGCTGGGGGTGAGTCCGGAACCTGCGAGCCCTGAACTTTCCACTCTGAGCTCCAAGTTGTGCTAGGCGCATCCTTGCTGTGCGTTTCCTAGCGGCTCTCTCGTCTTGTTTGCAGCTTGTGTCCAGAGTAGCAGACAGCCATGGCCCCGCGGGCCTGGCGCTGACAGACCCTGGAGCGGTGTCTCACAGAGGTCGGCAAAGCCACCGGCTGGCACCAGTGCATCCTCACGTAAGTGCGCAGATCCCGAGCTCGGGTGGGACTGGGGTCGCACGTGGACGCGAGTTGCAGACTCCTGGCAAATTGTGGAGCTGAGGGAAGGTAAGGGGAAATGTAAACCACTTTTCCCCACATTTCAGAGTTTATACTTTCCTAGGCTATCAAAATTTTCAAAACGGTTCAAAATTTTTACAGTATGGCTCTCTCAGTTGAATGTTATTGAAATGAACCTAACCTCAGTTATTAACGCCTAGAAGCTCCCCTTGAGGCTTATTACTGCCCCCCCGCCCCACGAACTGTGTTGGTTTCTCCTTCCGCCTATGTGCTCCTAAGGCACTCAGTGTTTACTGTCATACTTTATTGAAAGTACATATTTGTCACTTGTTTGTCCACCCCAACTAAGCTTCTTGAGAATTAGAACTTTCATGTCTGTTTCGTGCACAAGCGTTTTATGCGTACTTTGTTGAAGAACTTCAAATATGATCTGTAAAATTATGACTCATTTAACTCCAACCTCTCCTTTGAGTCCCTGGCTCACAGCAACTACAGACTGAGCTTAGTTGGAATTCAGTAGCACACAACTGGGATATCCGCACTGTAAGGCTTTTAACAATTTCTTAAATTTTGGTACCTTCAACATCGCAAATTCACTGTGTCCAAAATAGAGTAGAATGTTGTTTCTACCCACCTGTACTCTGCCATCCCCTGAAGTCCTTTCCCCATGCTCCACCACTCAAGCCTTGCCTATCGCAGTAAATGGCAGTTCTGTCTTTCCAGTTGCTCACACATAAAACTAGGCTGCTATTTTGATGTCTTCATTTTTCTCTTATTCTGTATCTAATTCCTTAGCAATCCTGTCAGTTCTACCTCTAAACTGTACTCAGCATATTCACTGCTCTAACTCCAGCTTAAATCACCATCATCCTTTGCCTGGGATGCTGCATCAACCTTCTAATCACTCTACTTTCCTCCTCCTCCTTCCTCCCTTTCTTCTTCCTTCGTGTAAATCATCATTTCGTCCTTCTGCTTAAAATCTTCTCATGTTTTCTTATTACACTTAAAATGGCAAACTCTTTCCCTTGAGCCCTGCAGAATTTGGCTCCCTTCAGTCTCTCCAGCTTCGCCTTCTGCCTCCATCACACTCTAGCCATGCTCATTTTTTTATTCCTTTGGCTTACCAAACTCAATTGCATCTTAGAGAATTTGTTCTTGCTATTTCTTCTGCCTGGAATACATGTTACCCAATCTGTATGAGACTATCCTTATCTGTAGGTTTCATCTGAGATGTCACATCTAAGAGAGGTTTTCCTTGACCACTGTAGCCAAAGCAAATGTTGATCACTGAAGAAATAAGGGAATGAATGAATGAATGGAGTGATGTATAATGTGGCAGAGTTGATAATTTAAGGCTAATTCACTATATATCTCCAAGTAAGTCGATTTATAATGCTTTTCCTGCCTAAAATCTATACAGCTGATTCACAAATCCTTGGTTGACAGGTTTTATATATCATTGTGGCTCATCAGCTTATATGTTGTTGGGGCCAGCATCTATACTTACACTTCATTCAAATTTGATTTTACAGAAGAGTTGGAGTTTTTATTTTTCTTTTAATTAAGAGGGCTGTGAAATTATTACCTATAATTCTAAATCTCATTTAATTCCTCCCAATAGGATTCAAGATGGACTGGCATCAAAGTTCACTTCTTTAACAAAAGTACTTTATGACTTTAATAAAATTAATTAGAGAATAGTGGGATCCGTGGAAGCCCTTTATAAAAACTTGTGATAGAAAGTTTTGATGATGAGCAGACTTTACAACAACTGGAAATGCGAAATGAACCAATTTTACAACACTTCCAAAATGCAGTTAGTGAAACGCAGATGAAGATATCAGTCTTCTCCCAGAGAGTGAAGAACAGAAGCGTGAAGAGGCTGGTTCAGAGACAGAGGCTGGTGGCCAGGAGGACCTAGAAGATTTAGAGGAGAAAGAGGAAGTGTCAGATATGGGTGGTTACAATCCTGAGGTGGGTAAGAAAGCTAAAAACTCAACAAATTTGAACTGAGGAAAAGCCCAGCTTTCAGTGATGTGGATTCTGACCTTGACTTTGATATCAACAGATTGGAACAGCAGAGCAAGGTGCAAAACAAAGGACTTGGAAAACCAAGAGAAAAGTCCACAGTAGACGAGAAATTCTCCCAACTCTCTGAAATGGAGGCCTATTTAGAAAACAGAAAAAGAAGAGGAACGAAAAGATGATAATGATGATGAGGTGGAAGATACTGATTTTTTTTTTTTGAAGATATTGATTCTGGTGAAGATGAAGGGGGACTGTTTGGAAGTAAAAATACTTAAGGTAAAGTTTTGAGAGAGGAGAGAGCACTTTCCTCTTCAAATTAGCTTTTGTTCTGTTTTTCTAGGAGATATGTATTTAGAAGATTTAGAGCTAAGAAATATTATACTCAATCGGTTATACATGAATCTGTACTTCCATTCAGTTTATGTTACAGTTGTTCTTATAATAGTTTTATGGTAGTGTTTTTAGTTGCCAATTTCACCTAGTAACTGTTTTTGACTTGTAGTGTTATTAAGTTAGAAAGTAATGCAGACATACAGTATACATACAAATATATATGCATGTGTTAATGATGTATTTTTCTATTCCTAATTAATAGTTTTAAAAATCTTTTTATTTTAGTCAGATGAAAGTTCCAGAAATGTGAGGTACAAAGATTTTTTTGATCCAGTTGAAAGTGATGAAGACACAGCAAGTGATCATGATGATGAGCTGGGTTCAAACAAGATGATGAAATTGCTGAAGAAGCAGCAGAAGAACTAAGCATTTCTGAAATGTGAGTATTTTGAACCATCCTTTACATTGTGAGCTAGAATTGCCCAATCATGTGTTTGTACTTGTGGTTTTCAGATACGTTTAAGAAGTTAGATACTCTCCTATCAGATATTCTCAAGATAGCCAGAGGAAAGTCACTGGATTTAAAGGGACATTAAAGATCACTTAATGAAGAAAAATATTACTGGCAGTAACAATCAAACCTTTCTTACCAGGAACTTTGATTTGGTTTTGTGCCCCAAAAATCCCGTTATTTTTGTGAGCTAGGAGGTTTGTGTTATAGATTGATGAATAATTTATTTTCTATATATTAGACGCTTTTTGTTCTGTTTCTTATGTAGTATTTCACTTAAACGATACCTTCTCTTCTTCAATAACTGAATGATTTTGGAAGTGCTGAGTATTTGGTTGCATTAGGCATATAAAAGAACTTTATTAAGGGAAAATATGCTTCCTTTGTTTTTCTAATGGAAAACAGTTTCTTCCTTTTTATCAGAGTTTTGGTAGTGTAGGAATGAAGATGATGACCTGGAAGAAAGGGAAGACAGTAAACAATGTAAATAAAGCTTGAAGAGAGTGACCTTTACTTTGCCATATCATGACACAACTGAAGATGCAGGTGTTTTAAATGTAAAGAAAAATTCTGATGAAGTTAAATCCTGTTTTGAAAAAAGACAGGAAAAAGTAATTAGGAATTTAAGGACATTTTACACCAGGTGCGGTGGCTCATACCTGTAATCCCAGCATTTTGGGAGGCGGAGGTGGGCGGATCACAAGGTCAGGAGATCAAGACCATTCTGGCTAACACGGGGAAACCCCGTCTCTACTAAAAAATACAAAAAATTAGTGGGGCATGGCAGCGGGCGCCTGCAGTCTAGCTACTTGGGAGGCTGAGGCAGGAGAATGGCGTGAACCCCGGAGGCAGAGCTTGCAGTGAGCCGAGATCACGCCACCGCACTCCAGCCTGGGTGACAGAACAAGACTCTGAAAAAAAAAAAAAAGGAATTTAAGGAATTTTTAATATGCTTGACATGATTGTGGAACTCACACACTACTCTAAACTCAAATTTTTATTATCTCTAACTTCTAAAAGACAACAATTATGACTTCAGTGAATAAAATGCCAGCTTTTTCAGCTACCTTACAGAATTCTCTTATTTTTCTAATATCAATTCACTTTATCCATTTGGTTTTCTCTCCAAACACTAATGTTTTCATTTTAGTATCCCTAATTTTTTTTTTTTTTTTTTCTGAGACAGAGTCTCGCTCTGTTGTGCGGGCTGGAGTACAGTTGCACGATCTCAGCTCATTGCAACCTAATGTATAGATTATGATCAGCTTTCTTGCAGTAATCTGTTTAGAAGGCTTGCATCCTGTCACTGTCCACTGATTAAATTTTGAACTCTTAACTTGAAACCCTGGTCATCTCATTGCCTTCTTTCTTATACCCATTAAGTCAAAATGAGCTCTCATTTTATTTCAATGGAAAAGAGAATGGAAAAGAGGGGAAGGGTCCCTAGGTATCTTGGGTAGAGTATGAGCACTTACTACCATATATATTCTAGTTCTGTAGTTTTCAAACTTCAGGGAGCATCTCAAGGCTTATTAAAGCACAGATAGCTGTCCCTCTTCCCCACTTTCTGATTCAGGAGGTGTGGGGCTGGCCCAGGAATTTGCATGTCTAACAAGTTCCCCCATGTTGCCGATGCTGAGTGTCTAAGGACGACAATGCGAGAATCAGTGGTTTGGTGGATATCTACCTAATGAATACATGTTGCATCTCCTTTAGTGCCTGTGATTACAGAGGAAACACCTTTCAACTGGAAGCTATCATTAAACAGAGGATAAGGGATCAGGTCAGTAAGAATTAAATTTAACTTAATTGAAATGTCACTGAAATTTTTAGAAATAATATGACAGGCCAGGCACAGTGACTTATGCCTGTAATCCCAGCACTTTGGGAGGCCAAGGCAGATGGATCACTTGAGGTCAGGAGTTTGAGACCAGTCTGTCCAAGATGGTGAAATTCCCTCTCTACTAAAAATACAAAAATTGGCTGAGCATGGTGGTGCATGCCTGTAGTCCCAGCTACTCGGGAGGCTGAGGCAGGGGAACCGCTTGAACTTGGGAGATGGAGGTTGCAGTGAGCTGAGATGTGCTACTGTACTCCAGCCTGGGCAGCAGGGTGAGACTCCATCTCAAAATCAATCAATCAATCAATCAATAAAACTAAAAAAATAAAGGGAAGATGTGGCAGCTTTGTGTACTGCACGTCCTGAAAATGGGCTGATTTCCCTCAAGGGGCAGGGATTTCAGCTCTCTAGCCTACATGGGATACATACAGGAGAAAAAAGAGAAAAAGAAAAGAAATGTAAATATAAATAAATGAAAATAACACTTCTCCCTGATTACAAAGGAAATCACATTCTTTTTGTAACAATTTGGATGACAAAATATAAAGAAAAATCTTTAATTTTGCCACTCAAAACATTCTGGTTTGTTGCTTTTTATACTTTTTATGCATATAAACATTTTAAAAAGTAAAATCATAATATATGGTCTTTTGTCACTTACTATATTTTAAGCATGCTTCTATGGCAGAAATACATCCTGGCATCATCATTTTTAACAGCTGGATGCATGTTAAGTAAATTATTGCCACCCCAGAGGTGAATTTCTTTCTTTATATATTTTAATGGACTCGAGTAAGGATTTTTTACTGAATTCGTAGAAGTAGAATTTCTAGAGGAAAATAATATAAAACAGTTTTAGGATTTTTAAAAGAAATGTTCAAATGATCCTGTAGGAGAATTGGTTGAGTTTATGCTCCCATCAACAGGGACAGAGCTCCAGGTTCCCCTTCCATTTGTCATCTTTGCTGGTCTTTCAGCAGAAAATCTCATTGTTTTCATTACATTTCTTTGATTTCTAGTGCTTTTGAATCTTTTTCATATGCTCATGGACCATTTTTATTCTTGTGGGAAGTGCTGGTTTCTCCATTGCTCATTTTCTGCTGGAAATCATTCATTTTTTTTTTCTGAGTAATTTTAAAGATTTCTTTATAGGCTAAAGATATAAACCTTTTATCTGTCATTGAGGTTACAAATACTTTCTCCCAATAAGTAATTTGTCATTTCACTTTATTTACTTTTTGCTAGCAAAGCACCAAAGTCATATTTCACTTAATTTTTATCCTGCTGAATGAAAACATTTTAACTTAGTGGTTTTAGTTGAAACAGGAGCAGGACAGAATGTAGTATCTAGATCTCACTCTGTCACCCCAACTGGAGTGCAGTGGCATGATCTTAGCTACTGCAGCCTCAAACTCCTGGGCTCAAGCGATTTTCCCACCTCACCCTCCCGGGTAGCTCTAGGACTGCAGGTGTGTGCCGCCATGCCCAGCTAATTTTTACATTTTTTTGTAGAGATGTGAATTTGCTATGCTGCCCGGGCTGATCTTGAACTCCTGACTTACCCCACCTTGGCTTGCCAATATTCTGGGAGTACAGGCGTGAACTATTGCTCCCGGCCAAGAGCTTACTTTTGTTTGCTAGTGGTGTTCTTGGTATCTTTTTATATTTGAGGCTTTTGTGCTAGTGCTGAAGTGTTACACTCACCATCTGAGGTTTACAGGACTTTTGTTTCAATATCGAACAGAGGGAACTGTTTAGTTTTGCATCTTCGCAGGTATACAAAATGTGCCTACCAGGACTCTGCTTTATATCCATTGAAAAGCAAGAAGTAATACAGTAAAACTTTGCCTTGCTAGAGGCTTTGGAAGAATGGAGTATTCTGGTTTAATTCTATTAACTTGGAAGGATGAAGGTGAAAAAAATTCAAAACTTTAATTTCCTATTGAATGCAATTTGAAAATATAGCCAGTGATTCCACTTTTCTTCTCTAGTAAGTTTGGACATTCAGATCTACTTGGTCTTTTATCATAGAAGTGTGTGCCTGAGTCTTACATTGTGAAGATCCTTTTCTAAAACTTTAGATGTAAGAGGACATAAATGATACTGGATGAGATCAGGATGAATGAGAACTGATGCCTGTAAATATACTTTTTAGATGAAATCTCTGATTGCTACTCGTTTTCTTGTTGAACTCATAAAAATAAAACACACTGGCTGGAGGGTGGAAGTAGGAAGGAGATTTATGTCTTTTAATTGCATGCCATTGTTTCATATCGAGACAGAACATATTGTATTCTTGGCTTTGGACCTACAGAAGGAAACACATTTTTCTACCTGCTGCATGCCAGAGGTTCCTGAACACCTGGAGGGCTTATTGCAACACGGATTGCTGGGCCCTACTCCAGAGTTTCTGATTCACCAGGTCTAGGGTTGGGCCTGATAATTTACATTTATAAGAAGTTCCCAGGTGCTCCTGGTCCAGAGACTATATTTTTGAGAACCACTCTTATATACTAACTGGAAATTGTAGAACTATAGAAAAAGCTTAGTTTGGTCTGGGATAAGAAGCACACAGGTAATGGAGCAAATCATGAAAAAGTCAACCCTTGATCTCAGGTAACAAGCAATACACAGTGACATAACACAATTCTTGGTTTTCATCATTGCAAGTCATAGCCAAGTGTTGAGTGAGAAATTCAGTTTCATTTGCAGGGCTTAGAGAGGCCGGGTGATTCTAGAAAAATAGGATTTAGTGATTAACCTCATGAGAGTAGGAGTTATTTATGTCCTTTTTCTCTCCCCCATCACTTAGCATTTAGCCTTACTTTAGAAGGGTCCTGTATTTGTTTTAAACTTACAAAGAACTTTGAGTGCTTATTAAATGGAAAGCTCTGTGTGTGTGTGTGTGTGTGTGTGTATGTATATATGTATGTATGTATGTATGTACTTAGAGACAGAGTCTCCTTCTGTAGCCCAGGTTGAAGTGCAGTGGCATGATTTTGGCACACTGCAACCTCCTTCTCCCAAGTTCAAGGGATTCTCCTGCCTCAGCTTCCCAAGTAGCTGGGATAACGGGCACCTGCCACCATGCCCAGCTAGTTTTGTATTTTTAGTAGAGACAGGGTTTCATCATGTTGGCCAGGCTGGTCTTGAACTCCTGAACTCTGGTGAGACCATCCCAGCCTCCCAAAGTGCTGGGATTACAGGCATGAGCCACCATGCCTGGCTCAAAAGTTTTGTGTTTTTAAAGATATTAGACATGTTTTTTTTTTTTTTATTTTTTAACTTAACAATAATGTAGAAGAATCAGAGAAAGTTTTTCCAAAAAAGAGAAATCATTGTGATTATTTTATCTTATTGGAATGTTGGATAATATAGTCTGCTTTAACAATCATCAAGCACACTATAAAATTTCCATTTTAATAGGATTCGTACCTCAATTGAGGTAATAAAGTTTTAAAGTTTTTAAAGTGAAAGCCAGCCCCGCCCCTCTCTGGGAGTGGGCGGGGACAGCAGTTGCATGGAGTGGCTTTCCCTGTGACATCACAGGTCCTTCATGACGTGCTGCTGTCTGGCCACGCCTCCTTTCCCTTTCATCTTTCTCATCGACCAATGGGCTTGAAGCATTAAGGCCACACCCCTATTCTGCATTCTAGTGCAGCCCTGGTTACGCGGCCTCTGGCTCAGTCACACAGCTACGTGTAGGTGACTGGAGGTGTATAGTTGTCCTCGCCTGGATTGTGCTGATGTGGCCCCAACCCTACCTTCCTACCCGTCCGGTGATGTCCAAAGAAACCCGAAAGGGCAAATTGGCTGAGGCCAAGGAAAAGGTAAAATGCACCAGGTTGCAGCACCCCAACCCAGCCCCAGGCCCCCTCTGACAGCCAAACTGCTGCCAGAGTCCGTGCCACTCCTGAAGCACACTGGGCTGGGCCCCCCAGTGCCTCTGGACTCACCAAACCAAAATCTTGTCAGCCAGCCCACCCCCCTCGTGAGTCCTGCCCCTGCCCTCGCCAGTCACCCCAGGGCGACTTTGAGCTGGTGACTCCTGGAGCTTCCCACTCCGTACTCCACCCTTATCTCCTGCTACCCCAAACCCGAGCACCCTGGGCTTTTTGGGCTCACGTCTCCAAGGACCTGGGTGCCCCAGAACCTGCCCTCACCAGTTGCCCCAGGGTGACTTCGGGCAGGTGACTCCTGAGGCTCCCTGCTCCATACTTGGCCCTCACCTCCCACCGCCCCAAGCCTGACCTCCGTGGGCTCTATGGGCTCGCGCGTCCAAGGACCTGGGTCCCAATCCTGTGACCCCCTCCCCAATCTCAAAGTGACAACTTGGGCATTGCACTCTTGTGTCCCCCCGGCCACTCCACCAAGGAGTGGAATGTAGTGATGTCACAGCCCCTCTAGAAACTGTCATTACTGCCACCAGACTGGCCTTTGGTCTTAGGACCCAGTACCCTAAGTGTTCTTGTCATTTCTAGTTCCTCTGGTTGCAGCACAGATTTCCAGCTGGAAGGGGAATGGGACTGTGGGACCTAGGAGAGAGAGGTTTCAAGCTGCCTTACTTCCTTAACACACACACATTGACAGTGTGAAAAGCCTACACCTCCCCTATGAGCTCAACACGTTGACAGTGTCTCTGGGTGGCAATGGGAGACTGGGTTTGGTTTGGTTTTCTCCCAGGCTCTACTCTCTGGAGGAACTTTAACATTGTTTCTGAGTTCTCCACCTCAGATTTGAATTCTCCATTGTTCTGGGACCAGAGGGCCCCTCAGTCAGTAGTTTCTAGAGTGAGATCTGCTTATCTTCTGTGGAACAGATCTTGGGAAACTGAACTTGACAGCTTGAATCTTCCTCATCTCATCTCAACCTGGGGCGCTTTGAGTGTCACAGGATAAATATGGGGCATCTTTCTGAAGCATCAGTTTCCCTTGATTCTATTGAGAGAGAAAACATTAATGTACTTAGGGATGACAGTCACATAGATCTATGAGTATACAAGACTTGTCCCTGAAATGAGGGTTGGGTTGTCCTCTTTCTGTTAAATTCTCAGATTTAACAGAAAGGCTGTCTTCTGCCATGAGGATACATTGATGTAAAAGCTTGAGAGGTTTTAGTGCACTTCTTCACACTAACAGATGTGTGAGGATATTTGACTGTAAACCACACAATGTACAGTTCCTGCCTGTTTAATATTTGCTTTTCTACCTCTGCCTCTGGTTTTGGTCCCTGGCAGTTGCTGATTTGTGGCAAAATCCTGGAACTCAGAGTCAGAAGACTGTGTTTAAGTTCCATCATTGCCTTTTCTTCAGCCGTAGTATCAATCCCTCTGTCACTAAGTGATTGTGACAACACTTTCTACAGTTGTTGGTGGCATTAAATCGGATGCTCTATAATAGTATTTTGTATAAACTGTAAAGCCGGATGTGACTGTAGGAGCTTGTAGTGCTCATGAGTATCACTGCTCTTCCTTTACACAGTTGAGAGACTATCATCCCCAGACCAACCCTAGTGTTGGTAAAGGAGCAACCGACACCAAAAAGAAGAAAACAAATAATGGCACTAACCCTGGGACAACCACTTCTGGTGGTTGCCACTCACCTGAGGATGTGGGTCTTGGCTGGCCAGGCTCCTAGGGACAGAGGGCCCAACGGGTGGTGGAGGGTAATTGTTAAGATTCTGAAAGAACTGCCAGGTACTGCTTAAGAATTCTGGGTTCGAATCTTACCTCTCCATCTGCTAGGGATATGATTTAGGGCAAATTGCTTGAGCCCTTTGGGCCTGTCTTTTCACTTCTGTAAAATAGGAGTAGTATTGTTTTACTTACATTTGTGAAGTTTAAATGAGATTTGTCATTGTTGTTTTTATGTTAATCCCCAGTCCAGGGCCTGCTGTAAACTCTCCTTCTTGGGCTTGCATTTCCTGAAGTAGTTAGAGAGTATCAGAGGTTTCTGTTAGCTCTGAGAGTCTGAGAGTTGAAGGCCCACTAGAATGGAAACCTCGGGGCCAAGGGCTCCTGTCTGCCTTTTCCGTCCTATATCCTTGCTGTGAAGAACCATCCCTGGTCGGTATGTGCTCAGTCAGTGTTTGTTGAATGATTGCACCTTTCTAAATCACAAGCTGGCAGAAGGGTGGGCTTTTCTCACACTCCATCTCTGAAGGTTTATGTTACTGTCTTTTTGAGAGAATCTGGTTTCACACTTTCAGTTCTGTGGCTATGGGCAAAAACCAACAAAGACCCAAATCCTTTTTCTTTGGGAGTTGAGGAGAGTTTACCAGTTCGTGTTCCCATTGGGTCTGAGAACTTCGCCTTTAAAATCCATTCCTGGCCCCTGCCTATCGCTTCCTGGCCTGGGGAATAGAGTCGAGGGGGCCACCCTCAGTCACCTTCCTTTGACTCTCCCCACAGAAACAACAGAACCGAGCTCAGCTGGAAGAAGTAACGTGATTTGTTTGCTCATGACATGACTGCTGGGTTTGGGGGGACACTCAGATGTAGAGGCCCCAGTCTCATCCCGCCCACTCCCAGCCTGAGGAAGAAGGCTCACCCCCCAGATTCCACCCCATCCCCACAGGATCCCTGATAACCTGGTCCCATGGGTGGGCCTGTCCTGGGGCAGTGGTGCCATTCTGGGGGCATGTCTCTTGCTGTGCCATCTCTGCCTCCCCCTAGGAAGAGCTCTGTCTTCCTCTTTCTATAGAAAAAGAAGGCAAGCCTGCAATATCAGGAAGCCCTAAGGAGGGAGCTAGAGGTGAGTGGAGGGTGTGAAGTTCCCTCCTGTCCTCTGGAGAATGTTTCTTCACTTCTCTTTCAGCACTTGCTTGTCTTTTCTCCCAAAGGCCCAGGTTCATACCATACGAATCCTTACATATCAGAAAAGTGAGCTTCGGACGGCACTCTATTACAGCCAGCATGCTGCCCAGCAGTTGGAAGGTGGGAATCTGGCACCCTGTCATCCTTCAACCTGGCATTTGACAGGCCTTTAGGGGGAGTCCTTTGGGCCGCATCTGAATGTCTCCCATTCCAGGAGAGTCCAGGGATCTGGTCAGCTGCCCGCATGATTCATGGAAGTTTGCAGGAGAGTTAGAGCGGTCTCTCTTTGCTGTCATTACCCAGAAGAAGAAGGTGGACAGGGTGAGTCCAACCACCTGCCCTGTCCCCTGGGACCCTGGCTTCGCAGATGGAGGAGTGAGCCTAAAGGTCCCTTCTGTAGGATGGAGTGTCCTGCCCAGAAGGTAGCATGGCCATTTCTTGCTGCTTTTTGTGTGTGGTGGTTAGAGGCAGACGGGGGCTGAGTCGGCTGCTGTGGGTGAGTTGGGGGGTACTGTGGGGAGCGAGCACTGGATAGAGAGCTCGGAGGCCAAGTGCCTGCCCTGCCCATACTTGGCTGTGGCCTTGGCCACAAGTGGTGGCCTAAGTGGTGGTTAGGGTACTTGTACCATAAAGGTACGGAAGAGTATCTTGAGTATGTTATTATCTGTGTTGAGAGAGGGAGCACGCATGTGTGTGTGTATGTATTATGGTAATATACATAAAACATGTTTGTAAGGATTCATAAAAAACTCAGGAGAGAGGAACAGTGTTGTGGGGGAGATATTTCCCTTCTGTACTTTCTGAGTTTTGCACTATGGGAATGTATCATCCTTTTAAAAAGTCAATAAAAGATTAATTTCCTCCTCCTTGTCTGTGCCCCTACCCTCGGTGAAAGAATGGGCTTAGAGAATCAGATATACCTGGGTGTTGAAATCCCAGCTCTAAGTGATCTTAGGCAAGCACTTAACCTTTAATACCCCACGTTTTTCATCTACACAATAGAGGTAATAATGGTAACCATCACCTATGGAGGTTGTGAGAATTAAATGGGACTGTTAGCGCAGTGCCTGGTGAAGCACTCAGTAAAGGTTCCAACAGTGGTAGCAATAACAGTAATAACAATAGCAATATTATCTGATCTCTCTGGGCCCCTGTTAGCCAGCTATAAATTCAATCTCTTTCCCTGTCTCTTCCACCTTTACTGAGTTCTTTGAAAAACAAATGAGGGCCGGTGCTCTGACTCACGCCTGTAATCCTAGCACTTTGGGAGGCTGAGGCGTGCGTATCACCTGAGGTCAGGAGTTCAAGACTAGACTGACCAATATGGAGAAACCCCATCTCTACTAAAAATACAGAATTAGCTGGGTGTGGTGGCACATGACTGTAATCCCAGCTACTTGGGAGGCTGAGGCAGGAGAATCGCTTGAACCTGGGAGGCAGAGGGTGTGGTAAGCCGAGATTGCGCCATTGCACTCCAGCCAGGGCAACAAGAGCGAAACTCTGCCTCAAAAAACAAAACAAAACAAACAAACAAAAAAAAAACAAAAAGAAAAGACAGAAACAAAACAAAGAAAGAAAAGCAAATGAGACCATGGGCTTGGAAATGCCTTGAGAACATGTGAGGTGTGGTTGGGAGTGAGGAAGTGTTACTGTGGAGTAGTCACGAGAGCTGTTGTTCCCGGTTGGCCAGCTGCTCCTCTGCCTGCTGTGTCCTGACTTCACCTGTCTCTATTTGCAGTACATCAAGGAGTTAACAAAGGAGAGGGACGCCCTGAGTTTGGAGCTGTACAGAAACATGTAGGATGGGGGAAGGTGGGATGGGAGGTCTGGAGGCCCTTAGCATGGGTGGTGTGCTGGGAGGTGGGGGGTACAGGTGAGCATGGTGAGAGGCTCACACAGGTTTTCATGTGTGTGCAGGGAAGCTTTAGTGCCAGCTGTGCCACTGACTCATGGGTAGCCTCAGGCAACTCATGTCTTCTCTCTGGCCTGCCACCCGGGACTTTTAA